>NW_024400191.1:0-44286 GCF_905171765.1 Bufo bufo
GCCTGCGCAACGACAGCAAAGTTGCCCACATTTTAACGTGTGCGCACTACTGGGTTGCCACCCTGCTGGATCCCCGGTACAAAGACAATGTGCCCACCTTACTTCCTGCACTGAAGCGTGATAGGAAGATGCGCGAGTACAAGCGCACGTTGGTAGACACGCTACTGAGAGCATTGCCAAATGTCACAGGGGAACAAGTGGAAGCCCAAGGCGAAGGCAGAGGAGGAGCAAGAGGTCACCAACGCAGCTGTGTCACGGCCAGCTCCTCTGAGGGCAGGGTTAGCATGGCAGAGATGTGGAAAAGTTTTGTCACCACGCCACAGCTAACTGCACCACCACCTGATACGGAATGTGTTTGCAGGAGGCAACATTTCACTAACATGGTGGAACAGTACCTGTGCACACCTGTCACGAGGGTGTCAAGAGCCACGTCTGACTCCGTTTTACCCGGGGTCAGGAAGTCGCAGCGTGTGGCTGCGCGTTCGATGTACAAAGACAGTGCTGTTTCGTAATGGAAGCTTTCTGGGTTTGCCTTGCAATCCTTTTTGGCTCACTCAGGGATCCGTAGCTTCTCCTCCTCAGCTGTTTCTTGTCCAGCAATCCCAACCTCCTTATATTCCCATCTCCCACTTCTCTGGTTGCCAGATATAGAGCTTCCTGCCTGGACTTCTATACTGACCTACTGGAGCTGAGTAGCTGTGTTCCCTGTTTGTTGTTCTAGAACGTTACCCTCCGGATCCCTGTTGGGCCTTGGTGGTCTGCTGTTGTCGCCCACCTGGGATTATCTGTTTGTCTGTATTGTCTGTCCTCTCCTTGGTGTTTTCCTCTTAGTGTCAGTGGTGCGGACTAGTGATCCCACCGCCCCGTTCACTACACAGGGCTCATCTTAGGGAAAGCCAGGGTTTAGGCACGTGATCGGCGTACGGGTGAGGAACCCGTCTAGGGACGTCAGGGCAGTCAGGTGCCAGCCGCAAGGTGATTTAGGGGTCACCACCTTTCCCTCTCCCTTGGACGGGGCCTTCCCATTTCCCTCCCTTCGTGTGACGCCGGTCATTACAACACCCCTCCACGTACTGACTGATGGTTCGGCCCCATTCAACTTCTGGGTCTCCAAATTGTCCACGTGGCCAGAGCTAGCCTTTTATGCCTTGGAGGTGCTGGCCTGCCCGGCGGCCAGCGTTTTGTCTGAACGTGTATTCATCATGGCAGGGGGCGTCATTACAGACAAACGCAGCCGCCTGTCTACAGCCAATGTGGACAAGCTGACGTTCATAAAAATGAACCATGCATGGATCCCACAGGACCTGTCCATCCCTTGTGCAGATTAGACATTTATAACTACCTCCCCTTAACCATATATTATTGTACTCCAGGGCACTTCCTCATTCAATCCTTTTTTTATTTTCATTTTACCATTATATTGCGGGGCAACCCAAAGTTGAATGAACCTCTCCTCTGTCTGGGTGCCGGGGCCTCAAAATATCTGACAGTGGCCTGTTCCAGTGTTGGGTGACATGAAGCCTGATTCTCTGCTATGACATGAAGCCTGAATCTCTGCTATGAGACCTCTCTCCTCTGTCTGGGTGCCGGGGCCAAAATATCTGACAATGGCCTGTTCCAGTGGTGGGTGACGTGAAGCCTGATTCTCTGCTATGCCATGAAGCCTGATTCTCTGCTATGGGACCTCTCTCCTCTGTCTGGGTGCCGGGGCCTAAATATCTGACAATGGCCTGTTCCAGTGGTGGGTGACGTGAAGCCTGATTCTCTGCTATGACATGAAGCCTGATTCTCTGCTATGACTTGAAGCCTGATTCTCTGCTATGGGACCTTTCTCCTCTGTCTGGGTGCCGGGGCCTAAAAATATCTGACAGTGGCCTGTTCCAGTGGTGGGTGACGTGAAGTCTGATTCTCTGCTATGCCATGAAGCCTGATTCTCCGCTATGGGACCTCTCTCCTCTGTCTGGGTGCCGTGGCCTAAATATCTGACAATGGCCTGTTCCAGTGGTGGGTGACATGAAGCCTGATTCTCTGCTATGCCATGAAGCCTGATTCTCTGCTATGGGACCTCTCTCCTCTGTCTGGGTGCCGGGGCCTAAATATCTGGCAATGGCCTGTTCCAGTGGTGGGTGACATGAAGCCTGATTATCTGCTATGACATGAAGCCTGATTCTCTGCTATGACTTGAAGCCTGATTCTCTGCTATGACATGATGCCTGATTCTCTGCTATGGGACCTCTCTCCTCTGTCTGGGTGCCGGGGCCTAAATATCTGACAATGGCCTGTTCCAGTGGTGGGTGACGTGAAGCCTGATTCTCTGCTATGACATGAAGCCTGATTCTCTGCTATGACATGAAGCCTGATTCTCTGCTATGGGACCTTTCTCCTCTGTCTGGGTGCCGGGGCCTAAAAATATCTGACAGTGGCCTGTTCCAGTGGTGGGTGACGTGAAGTCTGATTCTCTGCTATGCCATGAAGCCTGATTCTCTGCTATGGGACCTCTCTCCTCTGTCTGGGTGCCGGGGCCTAAATATCTGACAATGGCCTGTTCCAGTGGTGGGTGACGTGAAGCCTGATTCTCTGCTATGCCATGAAGCCTGATTCTCTGCTATGGGACCTCTCTCCTCTGTCTGGGTGCCGGGGCCTAAATATCTGGCAATGGCCTGTTCCAGTGGTGGGTGACATGAAGCCTGATTATCTGCTATGACATGAAGCCTGATTCTCTGCTATGACTTGAAGCCTGATTCTCTGCTATGACATGATGCCTGATTCTCTGCTATGGGACCTCTCTCGTCTGTCTGGGTGTCGGGGCCTAAATATCTGACAATGGCCTGTTCCAGTGGTGGGTGACGTGAAGCCTGATTCTCTGCTATGACATGAAGCCTGATTCTCTGCCATGAGACCATCTCCAATTGATATTGGTCAATTTTAATTTATTTTATTTTTATTTTAATTCATTTCCCTATCCACATTTGTTTTCAGGGGATTTACCTACATTTTGTTGCCTTTTGCAGCCTTTTTAGTGCCGAAAAGTTTGGGTCCCCATTGACTTCATGAACATTTCCGGGAAGTTCGGCCGAACTTCTCGAACCCGAACATCCAGGTGTTCGCTCAACTCTAATTATAGGGTTTACTCGCCATAAAACCCTCACTACAATGTTTTATGGGGTTTGCTCACCTGTAGGCCCTCACCTCCAATGTTTTATACGGTCTGCTCAGCTGTAGGCCCTCACTACAATGTTTCATATGGTCTGCTCATCTGTAGGCCCTCACTACAATTTTTCATACGGTCTGCTCACTAGTAGACCCTAACTACAATGTTTTATTGGGTTCGCTCAACATAAGGCCCTCATCTCCAATGTTTTATACGGTCTGCTCAGCTGTAGGCCGTCATCTCCAATGTTTCATACAGTCTGCTCAGCTGTAGGCCCTCACTACAATGTTTTATGGGGTTCGCTCAGCTGTAGGCCGTCATCTCCAATGTTTCATACAATCTGCTCAGCTGTAGGCCCTTACTACAATGCATTATGGGGTTTACTCAACATAAAACCCTCACTACAATGTTTTATGGGGTTCGCTCACCTGTAGGCCCTCACCTCCATTATTTTATTTGTTCTGCTCAGCTGTAGGCCCTCACTACAATGTTTCATATGGTCTGCTCATCTGTCGGCCCTCACTACAATGTTTTATGGAGTTTGCTTACAGTCAGGCCTTCACCTCCAATGTTTCATATGGTCTGCTCAGCTGTAGTCCCTCACTCCAATGTCTCATATGGTTCTGCTCACCTGTAGGCCTTCACCTCCAATGTTTCATATGGTCTGCTCATCTGTAGGCCTTTACTACAATGATTTATGTGGTTTGCTCAACTTCAGGCCCTCACCTCCAATGTTTCATACGGTCTGCTCAGCTGCAGGCCCTCACTACAATGTTTTATGAGATTTTCTCACCATTAAGCCCTCACTACAATGTTTTATGCGGTTTGCTTACCTGTAGGCCCTCACCTCCAATGTTTCATACGATCTGCTCAGCTGTAGGTCCTCACTAATATATTTCATACAGTCTGCTCTGCTGTAGGCCTTCACCTTCAATGTTTCATACGGTCTACTAATCTGTAGGCCCTCACTACAATGTTTTATGGGGTTCGCTCACCTTCAGGCCCTCATCTCCAATGTTTCATACGGTCTGCTCAGCTGTAGGCCCTCACTACAATGTTTTATGGGGCTCGCTCACCTGTACTCCTTCACCTCCAATGTTTCATAAGGTTTGCTCAGCTGTAGGCCCTCACTACAATGTTTTATGAGGTTCACTCACCTGTAGGCTCTCACTCCAATGTTTCATACGGTCTGCTTAGATGTAGGCCCTCACTACAATGTTTTATATGGTCTGCTCAGCTGTAGGCCCTCATCTCCAATCTTTCATACAGTCTGCTCACCTGTAGGCCCTCACTAAATGTTTTATAGGGTTAGCTCACCTTCAGGCCCTCATCTCTAATGTTTCATACGGTCTGCTCAGCTGTAGGCCCTAACTACAATGTTTCACACGGTCTGCTCAACTGTAGGCCCTCACTACAATGTTTTATGGGGTTCGCTCACCTTCAGTCCCTCATCTCCAATATTTTATACGGTCTGCTCAGCTGTAGGCCCTCACTACAATGTTTTATGGGGTTCGCTCACCTTCAGGCCCTTTTTTCCAATGTTTCATACGGTCTGCTTAGCTGTTGGCCCTCACTACAATGTTACATATGATCTGCTCATCTGTCGGCCCTCACTACAATGTTTTATGGGGTTTGCTCACAGTCAGGCCTTCACCTCCAATGTTTCATATGGTCTGCTCACCTGTAGGCCCTCACTCCAATGTCTCATATGGTTCTGCTCACCTGTAGGCCTTCAACTCCAATGTTTCATATGGTCTGCTCATCTGTAGGCCCTTACTACAATGATTTATGTGGTTTGCTCAACTTCAGGCCCTCCCCTCCAATGTTTCATACGGTCTGCTCAGCTGTAGGCCCTCACTACAATGTTTTATTAGATTTGCTCACCATTAAGCCCTCACTGCAATGTTTTATGCGGTTCGCTCACCTGTAGGCCCTCACCTCCAATGTTTCATACGGTCTGCTAATCTGTAGGCCCTCACTACAATGTTTTATGGGGTTCGCTCACCTTCAGGCCCTCATCTCCAATGTTTCATACGGTCTGCTCAGCTGTAGGCCCTCACTACAATGTTTTATGGGGTTTGCTTACCTGTACGCCTTCACTTCCAATGTTTCATTAGGTTTGCTCAGCTGTGGGCCCTCACTACAATGTTTTATGGGGTTCTCTCACCTGTAGGCTCTCACTCCAATGTTTCATACGGTCTGCTTAGCTGTAGGCCCTCACTACAATGTTTTATACGGTCTGCTCAGCTGTTGGCCCTCACTACAATGTTTTATGGGGTTCGCTCACCTTCAGGCCCTCATTTCCAATGTTTCATACGGTCTGCTCAGCTGTTGGCCCTCACTACAATGTTTCATATGATCTGCTCATCTGTCGGCCCTCACTACAATGTTTTATGGGGTTTGCTCACAGTCAGGCCTTCACCTCCAATGTTTCATATGGTCTGCTCACCTGTAGGCCCTCACTCCAATGTCTCATATGGTTCTGCTCACCTGTAGGCCTTCACCTCCAATGTTTCATATGGTCTGCTCATCTGTAGGCCCTTACTACAATGATTTATGTGGTTTGCTCAACTTCAGGCCCTCCCCTCCAATGTTACATATGGTCTGCTCAGCTGTAGGCCCTCACTGCAATGTTTTATGAGATTTGCTCACCATTAAGCCCTCACTACAATCTTTTATGCGGTTCGCTCACCTGTAGGCCCTCACATCCAATGTTTCATACGGTCTGCTCAGCTGTAGGTCCTCACTAGTATATTTCATACAGTCTGCTCTGCTGTAGGCCCTCACCTCCAATGTTTCATACGGTCTGCTAATCTGTAGGCCCTCACTACAATGTTTTATGGGGTTCGCTCACCTTCAGGCCCTCATCTCTAATGTTTCATATGGTCTGCTCTGCTGTAGGCCCTCACTACAATGTTTTATGGGGTTCGCTTACCTGTACGCCTTCACCTCCAATGTTTCATTAGGTTTTCTCAGCTGTGGGCCCTCACTACAATGTTTTATGGGGTTCGCTCACCTGTAAGCTCTCACTCCAATGTTTCATACAGTCTGCTTAGCTGTAGGCCCTCACTACAATGTTTTATACGGTCTGCTCAACTGTAGGCCCTCACTACAATGTTTTATGGGGTTCGCTCACCTTCAGTCCCTCATCTCCAATATTTTATACGGTCTGTTCAGCTGTAGGCCCTCACTACAATGTTTTATGGCGTTCTGTCACCTTCAGGCCCTCATTTCCAATGTTTCATACGGTCTGCTCAGCTGTTGGCCCTCACTACAATGTTTTATGGGGTTCCCTCACTTGTAGGCCTTTACCTCCAATGTTTCATACGGTCTGCTCAGCTGTTGGCCCTCACTACAATGTTTTATGGGGTTTGCTTACCTTCAGGCCTTCACCTCCAATGTTTCATACGGTCTGCTCACCATAAGGTTCTCACTACAATGTTTTATAGAGTTTTCTCACCATAAGGCACCTTACTACAATGTAGTAATAGGAAAATGAGCGATCACTCATACACTTGGCAACCAAATTGACATGTGCAGAAAATATTTATTAAATCCCCATAAAATACAAGTAATAAAATTTATAAGAACAATGTAGCAATAATATACAACATTACAATCACATATATTGTGGTAGATATGATCGATACTATATTCGATAAAAATATATTCGATAGAAAATTCAATGTTGAAATATTCGAGAGAATATTCGATACCACTCAATAGTGTCGATAAATTCAATAATATATATCACACCAAAAAACTTCAAGTATATGCTGTTATTTGGGAAAGAGGGGGTATTATCTTCTAGAGCTCTATCCCAATTTGGGAAACTGAATGTCACTGAAAATGTTGTAGGTGTATTCACTGGGAGTGCAATATGTTCATAAAGTGTCCACAGGAATACTGATAATGTGAAAAGTCTCTTATAGCATATCCTTTTAAGGTCGATATGAGCTTTGAATCGAAGAAAACTTTAAATCGATATTTGGCTTACCGTCTAGCGTCTACTGTCTCCCTATTGCTACAATGAAGCTTTAAATATTTGCCAGCTTATTCAGTCGCTCCATACAGCAAGCTGGTTTAAATTTCGCGGGAGTTCCAAAGATCGCGGGAGTTACCACTCTGTTCCACAATTTCCTTCGGTGCAGCTTTCGACGATAAGAATAGTTAATCCTTTACTGTAGAAATTTTCTTCTGTATGGCCATACAGTATTATCGGAGGCTTTTCAATGCAGGTACATCACTTGTTTCACCATACACGTTTCGGGTAGATTCACTCTCCCTTCCTCAGTGGTCCACTGAGGAAGGGAGAGTGAATCTACAAAAAGGACCACTGAGGAAGGGAGAGTGAATCTACTGGACCACTGAGGAAGGGAGAGTGAATCTACCCGAAATGCGGAACAGAGTGGCAACTCCCGCGATCTTTGGAACTCCCGCGAAATTTAAACCAGCTTGCTGTATGGAGCGACTGAATAAGCCGGCAAATATTTAAAGCTCCATTGTAGCAATAGGGAGACAGCAGTCGCTAGACAGTAAGCCAAATATCGATTAAAAGTTTTCTTCGATTCAAAGCTCATATCGACCTTAAAAGGATATGCTATAAGAGACTTTTCACATTATCAGGATTCCTGTGGACACTTTATGAACATATTGCACTCCCAGTGAATACACCTACAACATTTTCAGTGACATTCAGTTTCCCAAATTGGGATAGAGCTCTAGAAGATAATACCCCCCTCTTTCCCAAATAACAGCATATACTTGAAGTTTTTTGGTGTGATATATATTATTGAATTTATCGACACTATTGAGTGGTATCGAATATTCTCTCGAATATTTCAACATTGAATTTTCTATCGAATATATTTTTATCGAATATAGTATCGATCATATCTACCACAATATATGTGATTGTAATGTTGTATATTATTGCTACATTGTTCTTATAAATTGTATTACTTGTATTTTATGGGGATTTAATAAATATTTTCTGCACATGTCAATTTGGTTGCCAAGTGTATAAGTGCTCGCTCATTTTCCTATTACTACATTTGCCTTTTAAGAGAGGGTGGGGTGATTCCCTCTATATGAGCTTGCAGCACCATACCTTAACTACTTGCTAGTGAGCCACCACAACCTACCACTATTTTTTGTACGCACCTTACTACAATGTTTTATGGGGTTTGCTCACCTGTAGACCCATACCTCCAATGTTTCTTATGGTCTGCTCAACTGTAGGCCCTGATCTCCAATGTTTTACGTTCTGCTCAGCTGTAGGCCCTCACTACATTGTTTTATGGGGTTTGCTCACCATATGGCCATCACTACAATGTTTTATGGTGTTCACTAACCTGTAGGCCCTCACCTCTAATGTTTCATTAAAAAATCTTTTATCACACTTGATAATGACGTACAGGATTTTGCATCCACCATTTCATTTTCTGAAGTTCTGCCTGTGCATAATGTTCAGAATGATAGGCAGAGGCGCATAAAGGAGTTCAACATATGGCTTGGTAAATGGTGTCAAGAGCAAGGATTTGGCTTTGTTTCTCATGATAGCTCTACTTGGAATAGAAAGGAACTGTACAAAAAAGATGGCTTGCATCTTTCTCTCAAAGGAACAAATGTACTCAGTGAACAACTCCATGAATTTGCGAAAGAGTATTTAAACTAGGAAGGGGGGGCAAAAGAGTGAAAATAAAAGAGTCCAATTGCCCCCCGAAACAATGCCAGAACAGGTCAGAAGCACAGAGGTTAAGAAATGATAAGCTCAGAGTCCTGTCTACAAATGCTCGCAGTTTAGGTAAAAAAATCAATGAACTTGGGTCAATAATGGCATCTGAGAATGTAGATTTAGTGGCTGTTACAGAGACATGGTTTAATGAAAGAAATGACTGGGACATAACCATACCAGGGTACTCTTTATACAGAAGAGACAGAGAAGGCAAGAAAGGAGGAGGAGTGGCCCTGTATGTGAAAGATAGCATTAAATCTAACCTAATACAAGTTGGTGAGGCCAACATAGAGTCAGTTTGGGTTACGTTGCAGTTTGCTAACCATGCAGTAACTCGTGTAGGTGTGATATATAGACCACCTGGTCAAGTTAAAGAACTAGATGATCTACTAGTTGAAGAAATAGCTAAAATGACAATGAAAGGAGAAGTTATCATTATGGGAGATTTCAATCTTCCAGATATAAACTGGAAAACCAAAATAGCAAGTTCTACCAGGAGTACAGATATTCTAAATTCCCTACTGGGGTTATCTCTACAACAAGTGGTTGAGGAGCCAACCCGGAGGGAGGCCATTTTGGATTTGGTATTCACAAATGGGGATTCGGTATATGATGTCATTGTAGGCGAAACCTTGGGATCTAGTGATCACCAGTCAGTGTGGTTTAATATAAGAACTGTGAAAGAGTCCCACCACACAAAAACAAAAGTTTTAGATTTTAGAAAAACAGACTTTTCAAAAATGAAATTAGTCATAAATGAGTCCTTATCAGACTGGAACGGATTACATGGAGTCCAGGAGAAATGGGACTACTTAAAAGGTGCATTATTGAAGGCAACAGAAAATTGCATTAGACTTGTCAGTAAAACCAAAAAAAGGAAGAGACCACTGTGGTACTCAGCAGAAGTGGCCCAAATCATTAAAAATAAAAAGCTAGCATTTTGTAATTATAAAAAAAACCCAGAGCAATGAAGATAAGGAAATCTACAAGATTAGGCAGAGAGAGGCCAAGCAAGTTATAAGAACTTCTAAAGCGCAGGCAGAAGAAAAACTAGCTCAGTCTATGAAAAAAGGGGATAAGACATTCTTCAGATATATAAATGAAAAAAGGAAATTAAAACAGGGAATAACTAAATTAAAAACAAAGGACGGAAGGTATGTAGAAGAGAATAAAGGGCTAGCCGACTGCCTTAATGAATACTTCTGTTCAGTTTTTACAAAAGAAAAAGAAGGAGAAGCACCTCCACTAGAAAGGATGACTAATAAATCATTTGATGCATGTATCTTTACAGAGGAAGATGTTCTAAGTTTGCTGTCTAAGGTGAAGACAAATAAGTCACAGGGGCCTGATGAGATACACCCAAAATTATTAAAAGAGCTTAGTGGTGAGCTGGCAAAACCGCTAACAGATTTATTTAACCAATCATTAGTAACAGGAGTCGTCCCGGAAGATTGGAAATTGGCAAATGTCGTGCCCATTCACAAGAAAGGTAGTAGGGAGGAATCAAGCAACTATAGACCAGTGAGTCTGACATCAATAGTAGGCAAATTAATGGAAACCCTATTAAAGGATAGGATTGTGGAACATCTAAAATCCCATGGATTGCAAGATGAAAAACAACATGGGTTTACTTCAGGGAGATCATGTCAAACAAATCTTATAGATTTTTTTGACTGGGTGACTAAAATAATAGACGGTGGAGGTGCAGTAGACATCGCATATCTAGATTTTAGTAAGGCTTTTGACACTGTCCCACATAGAAGACTTATCAATAAACTGCAGTCATTGAGCATGGACTCCCATATTGTTGAGTGGATTAGGCAGTGGCTGAGTGACAGACAGCAGAGGGTTGTAGTCAATGGAGAACATTCAAAACAAGGTCATGTTACCAGTGGGGTTCCACAGGGATCTGTACTGGGACCAATTTTGTTTAATATCTTCATAAGTGATATTGCAAAAGGCCTCAATGGTAAGGTTTGTCTTTTTGCTGATGACACAAAGATATGTAACAGGGTTGATGTTCCTGGAGGGAAACGCCAAATGGAAAAGGATTTAGGAAAACTAGAAGAATGGTCAGAACTCTGGCAACTGAAATTTAATGTGGATAAGTGCAAGATAATGCACCTGGGGCGTAAAAACCCAAGGGCAGAATATAGAATATTTGACACAGTCCTGACCTCAGTATCTGAGGAAAGGGATTTAGGAGTAATTATTTCAGAAGACTTAAAGGTGGGAAGACAATGTAATAGAGCAGCACGAAATGCCAGCAGAATGCTTGGATGTATAGGGAGAGGTATAAGCAGTAGAAAGAGTGAAGTGCTTATGCCGCTGTACAGAACACTGGTGAGACCTCACTTGGAGTATTGTGCGCAGTACTCGAGGCCATATCTCCAGAACGATATAGATACTCTAGAGAGAGTTCAGAGAAGAGCTACTAAACTAGTACATGGATTGCAGGATAAAACTTACCAGGAAAGGTTAAAGGACCTTAACATGTATAGCTTGGAAGAAAGAAGAGACAGAGGGGATATGATAGAAACTTTTAAATACATAAAGGGAATCAACTCGGTAAAGGAGGAGAGCATATTTAAAAGAAGAAAAACTACCACAAGAGGACACAGTTTTAAATTAGAGGGGCAAAGGTTTAAAAGTAATATAAGGAAGTATTACTTTACTGAGAGAGTAGTGGATGCATGGAATAGCCTTCCTGCAGAAGTGGTAGCTGCAAATACAGTGAAGGGGTTTAAGCATGCATGGGATAGGCATAAGGCTATCCTTCATATAAGATAGGGCCAGGGACTATTAATAGGATTCAGATATATTGGGCAGACTAGATGGGCCAAATGGTTCTTATCTGCCGACACATTCTATGTTTCTATGTTTCTATCTTTCTATGTTTCATACAGTCTGCTCAGCTGTAGGCCCTCACTACAATGTTTTATGGGGTTCGATCACCTGTAGGCCTTTACCTCCAATGTTTTATACGGTCTGCTCAGCTGTAGGCACTAACTACAATGTTTTATGGAG
The DNA here is from genome assembly GCF_905171765.1 of Bufo bufo. NCBI lineage: Eukaryota > Metazoa > Chordata > Amphibia > Anura > Bufonidae > Bufo > Bufo bufo. The sequence goes on from NW_024400191.1 coordinate 11,916, forward strand.
TTTGCTCACCTTCAGGCCCTCATCTCCAATGTTTTATACGGTCTGCTCAGCTGTAGGCCCTCACTACAATGTTTTATGGTGTTCGCTCACCTGTTGGCCCTCACCTCTAATGTTTCATACAGTCTGCTCAGCTGTAGGCCCTCACTATAATGTATTATGGGGTTCGCTCACCTGTAGGCCTTTACCTCTAATGTTTAATACAGTCTGCTCAGCTGTAGGCCCTAACTACAATGTTTTATGGGTTCGCTCACCTGTAGGCCTTCACTTCAATGTTTCATACGGTCTGTTCAGCTGTAGGCCCTCACTACAATGTTTCATACGGTCTGCTCAGCTGTAGGCCCTCACCTCCAATGTTTCATACGGTCTGCTCACCTGTAGACCCTCACTAAAATGTTTTATGGGGTTCGCTCACCTTCAGGCCGTCAACTCCAATGTTACATACGGTCTGCTTAGCTGTAGGCCCTCACTACAATTTTTTATGGGGTTCGCTCACCTGTAGACCTTCCCCTCCAATGTTTCATATGGCCTGCACAGCTATAGGCCCTCACTAAAATGTTTTATGGGGTTTTCTCACCATAAGGCCCTCACTACTTTGTTTTATGGGGTTTGCTCACCATATGGCCCTCACTACAATGTTTTACGGTGTTCACTCACCTGTAGGCCCTCAGTTCAATGTTTCATAAGGTCTGCTCAGCTGTAGGCCCTCACTACAATGTTTCATACGGTCTGCTCAGCTGTAGTCCCTCACCTCCAATGTTTCATACAGTCTGCTCACCTGTAGGCCCTCACTAAAATGTTTTATGGGGTTCGATCACCTTCAGGCCCTTATCTCCAATGTTACATACGGTCTGCTTAGCTGTAGGCCCTCACTACAATTTTTTATGGGGTTCGCTCACCTGTAGGCCTTCACCTCCAATGTTTCATATGGCCTGCTCAGCTGTAGGCCCTCACTACAATGTTTTATGGGGTTCGCTCACCATAAGGCCCTCACTACAATGTTTTATGGGGTTCTCTCACCTGTAGGCCGTCACCTTTAGGCCTCTTTCACACGAGCGTGACGGATTAGGTCCGGATGCGTTCAGGGTGCGTTCAGGGAAACTTGCACCCTTTTGCAAGCAAGTTCAGTCAGTTTTGTCTGCAATTGCGTTCAGTTGTTCAGTTTTTTCCGCGCGGGTGCAATGCTTTTTGATGCGTTTTTCACGCGTGTGATAAAAAACTGAAACAACATCTCTTAGCAACCATCAGTGAAAAACTCATCGCACCCGCACTTGCTTGCGGATGTAATGCGTTTTTCACGCAGCCCCATTCCCTTCTATGGGGCCAGGGCTGCGTGAAAAACGCAGAATATAGCACATGCTGCGATTTTCACGCAGTGCAGAACTGATGCGTGAAAAACAACGCTCATGTACACAGACCCATTGAAATGAATGGGTCAGGATTCAGTGTGGGTGCTATGCGTTCACGTCACGCATTGCACCCGCGCGGAAAACTCGCTCGTGTGAAAGGGGCCAAAATGTTTCTTACGGTCTGCTCAGCTGTAGGCCATCACCTCCAATGTTTCATACGTTTTGCTCACCATAAGGCCCTCACTGCAATTTTTGATTGGGTTTGCTCACATTAAGGCCCTCACTACAATGTTTTATAGGGTTCGCTCACCTATAGGCCCTCAACTCCAAAGTTTAATACGGTCTGCTCAGCTGTAGGCCCTCACTACAATGTTTTATATGGTCTGCTCAGCTGTAGGCCCTCACCTCCAATGTTTCCTACAGTCTGCTCACCTGTAGGCCCTCATCTCCAATGTTTCATACGGTCTGCTCACCTGTCAGCCCTCACTACAATGTTTCATACGGTCTGCTCAGCTGTAGGCCCTCACTACAATGTTTCATACGGTCTGCTCAGCTCTAGACCCTCACCTCCAATGTTTCATACGGTCTGCTCACCATAAGGCCCTCACTACAATGTTTTATGGAGTTTGCTCACCATAAAGCCCTCACCTCTAATGTTTCATACAGTCTGCTCAGCTGTAGGCCCTCACTACAATATTTTATGTGTTTCGCTCACCTGTAGGCCTTCACCTCCATTGTTTCATACAGTCTGCTTAGCTGTAGGCCCTAACTGCAATGTTTTATTTGGTTTGCTCACCTTCAGGCCCTCTTCTCCAATGTTTTATACGGTCTACTCTGCTGTAGGCCCTCACTACAATGTTTTATGGGGTTCGCTTACCTGTAGGCCTTCACCTCCAATGTTTCATGCGGTCTGCTTAGCTGAAGGCCCTAACTACAATGTTTTATGGGGTTTGCTCATTATATGGCCCTCACTACAATGTTTTATGGGGTTCGCTCACCTGTAGGCTCTCACCTCCAATGTTTCTTATGGTCTGCTCAGCTGTAGGCCCTCACTACAATATTTCATAAGGTCTGCTCAGCTGTAGGCCATCACCTCCAATGTTTCATACGCTCTGCTCACCATAAGGCCCTCACTGCAATGTTTTATGCGTTTTGCTCCACTTACGGCCCTTACTACAATGTTTTATGGGGTTCGCTCACCTATAGGCCCTCACCTCCATTGTTTAATACAGTCTGCTCAGCTGTAGGCCCTCACTACAATGTTTCTTACGGTCTGCTCAGCTGCAGGACCTCACCTCCAATGTTTCATACAGTCTGCTTACCTGTAGGCCCTCACTACAATGTTTTATGGGGTTTGCTCACCTTCAGGCCCTTATCTCCAATGTTTTATACGGTCTGCTCAGCTGTAGGCCCTCACTACAATGTTTTTTGGGGTTCTCTCACCTGTAGGCCTTCACCTCTAATGTTTCATACGGTCTGCTTAGCTGTAGGCCGTCACTACAATGTTTTATGGGGTTTGCTCACCATAAGGCACTCACTACAATCTTTTATTGGGTTCGCTCACCTGTAGGCCCTCACCTCAAATGTTTTTATGGTCTGCTCAGCTGTAGGCCCTCACTACAATGTTTTATGGGGTTTTCTCACCTGTCGGCCTTCACCTCCAATGTTTCATACGATCTGCTCAGCTGTAGGCTCTCACTACAATGTTTTATGGAGTTTGCTTACCTTCAGGCCTTCACCTCCAATGTTTAATATGGTCTGCTCACCTGTAAGCCCTCACCTCCAATGTTTCATACGATCTGCTCACCTGTAGGCCCTCACTACAATGTTTTATGGGGTTTGCTTACCTTCAGGCCCTCATCTCTTATGTTTCATACGGTCTGCTCAGCTTAAAGCCCTCACTACAATGTTTTATGGTGTTTGCTCACCATAAGGCCCTCACTCCAATGTTTCATACGGTCTGCTCACCTGTAGGCCCTAAATACAATGTTTCCTATGGTCTGCTCAGCTGTAGGCCCTCACCTCCAATGTTTCATACTTTTTGCTCACCTGTAGGCCCTCACTACAATGTTTTATGGGGTTCGCTCACCTTCAGGCCCTCACCTCCAATGTTTTCCAGGGTCAGCTCACCAGTAGGCCCTCAACCATATTGTTTAAGAGCGTCAGCTGAGCAGCAGGCCCTCACCCGTAATGTTTTAAAGGGTAACCAGCAGGCCCTTGCTCCTAATGTTTTTTGAGGGTCAGTAGCAGGCTATTATTAATAATTTTTGTGTATGGGTTTGTATGATGCCCTCCTTTATGTGTAATAAAAGGTGCATTTGGGTGCCTGTTCCTTGTAATTTTTGGCAGGCCTTTTACTTAGTGCATAGGCTGTATGAGTGTAGGAGTCCCACTACCTGAACAATTGTAGCACCATGTGAATGAGGCCCTCCTTTATGTGATATAGAGGCTGTATTTCTTTTTCCTTTTAATTTTTGGCAGCACTTACACTGTATATACAATTGAATCTACAGGAAAGTATGTTTCCTAACAATTTTTCCTCTAAAAAGTTTTTTTTTATTTTGTGGGGGCAGGGTTTTAGCTTTTTTTGTCAGTCTGTAAAAGTGGCGTACAACTCGGACAACATGGTTCCCAGCAGTGACATTGGTGTCCAAGATGCATCCAGACATGGTCCCCCTGCTGTTCCTGATCGATTTCAGAGGTGTTTCCATCACTTTCAGACCTTTTCCTATGAACCATGCACCCTCACCTCATCTGAGCAGAGGGTGCCTGGTCACCTCCCATTGACTTCCATTATACTCGGGTGCTCGACCGAGCACACGAATATCGCAATGTGTTTGGACTGAACACCCGAACACACGAACACTTTGGTGCTCGCTCATCACTATTTAATATATAATTATGGTATGATTTTTTATTGATTGATTTTTTTTAATTAATATTGAATATCTTTTTTCACCTTTTCCATTCAACTTTCTTCGTTTTCTTCTTTCACATTATTCACTCTTGTCACCTCTTTTTCACACACTTCGCACTTACTTTGGTCTTATTTAATTGGTCCTTATTCATGCATTATGTAACTTTGTGGTTTTTACTGTGCAGTATGTATGGTAGGTCATTTGCATGTTGATGATCCACATGCTCGGCGCGTCATCAGCTATGTAACTGAATTGGTAATCTTGCTCGTGATTAGCTCCTCCTTCTCTCCCCCCCCCCGTTCTCCTCTTGTATTTAGGGGTGTCCGTGTATAATATCAATTTTAGAGATAGTTCCCCTTTTATGGGGTCCTGATTATTGTTATTGCTGCTCCTGTTATTTGTTTATATATGATATTTAAGCGGCCAATTTGGATGTATTATCCTAATGCTGGTAGATGTGGCTGGCGTGACGGTGCACTGACGTATCGTTCATGTGTGTTCCACGTGACCGATGCGTCACATCGGCAGCGCGCCGAGCTTCATACTGCTGTGATAAACCGGCCTCCCCTTTTGTGACCACTTGACCCACTATGTGAGTTCCCATTGGAGAGCTAATCTCCATGACACACCTAACGATGACGTTATTATTAATTTGCACCTGTGAGGACGATATAAAAAGCAGAGTGTTTTATGAGTTTCTCATCCAGGGGCGTAGCTAGAAATGACTGGGCCTCATAGCAAAAAAAATTATGGCCCCCCCTCCCGGATCTCGCAACCCCACATACCTCTAGGACCTCACATCCGCAGCTCCTCATGCACTTGCGACGGTTACGCGTAGGACTGGGCACAGACAGTTGGTCACTGGCAACGTATTTGTGCCAGTGTAGGAAATGTATGAATCTAAATGTCTGTGTATTAAAGTAGGACTAGTCAGAACTGCCACCCAGACTGCGGGACCACTCCAGGAGTCAAGTCCTGGGAAAGAAAGTGTGGAAACAAACCCAAGATCCACTGCAACCCAGACCCCCCACCCCCCAAAAAAAATAAAAAATAATATATATATATATATATATATAACAGACATATAGCGCAAACTCCAGTTTTTGTCTATGTTTTATGTTGCACAGAATTTTCTGCAAAATATATATATATATATATATATATTGCAGAAAATTCTGTGCAACATAAAACATAGACAAAAACTGGAATTTGCGCTATATGTCTGTTCAGACATAATTCGTCTCTTTCATATGATAAGCTCCCCTTATATATAATTTACTTACAGTTCTGAAGACTCAGGGGTGCTGGCTGGCTTGGCCTCAGGGGTGCTGGCTGGCTTAGCCTCAGGGGTGCTGACAGGCTTGGCCTCAGGGGTGTTGGGTGGCTTGGCCTCATGGGTGCTGGCTGGCTTGCCCTCAGGGGTGCTGGCTGGCTTGGCCTCAGGGGCGCTGGCTGGCTTGGCCTCATGGGTGCTTTGCAGACTTGGCCTCATGGGTGCTTTGCAGGCTTGGCCCCATGGGTGCTTTGCAGGCTTGGCCTCAGGGGTGCTGGCTGGCTTGGCCTCAGGAGTGTGGGAGACTGTGAGGCCTTTTTTCTCCAAGCTGCTCCGGAAAAAAAAAATTCATTACACCTCAGGTCAGACCACCAATTAGACCCCCAATGTTAATCAGACCTCAGCTTACAGCCCCAATAAGATCCCCAATGCTAATAAGACCCCAATAAGACCTCAGATAACACCTTAGCTCAGACCCCAATATGAATGACCCCCAATCAGACCTCAGATAAGAGCCCCATGCCTTATAGCAGCCCCCAGTAGCCTTATAGCAGCACCCAGTAGCCTCATAGCAGCCCGCAGTAGCCTCTCCATCAGCCGCCAGTGCCTCTCAATAAGCCCCCAGTGCCTCTCAATCAGCTCCCAGTGTCTCTCACCAACGGCCCCCCAGTGCCTCTCCATCAGCCCTAGTGCCTCTCACCACCCCCCAGTACCTCTTCATCAGCCCCCAGTGCCTCTCAATCAGCCCCCAGTGCCTCTCAATCAGCTCCCAGGGCCTCTCACCAGTGGCCCCCCAGTGCCTCTCCATCAGCCCCCACTCAGTGTGTCTCCATCAGCCCCCAGTGCCTCTCACCAGCCCCCAGTACCCTCTCCATTAGCCCTGAGTGCCTCTCAATCAGCCCCCAGTGCGCCCTCCCTGGTATTGAAATCATTGGTGGGCAGTGCACCCTCCCCTGTATTAAAATCATTGGTTGGCAGTGCGCCCCTCCCCGGTATTAAAATCATTGGTGGGCAGTGCACCCCCCCAGTATTATAATCATTGGTGGGCAGTGCAAGCCCTTCCCCCAGTATTAAAATCATTGGTGGGCAGTGCGCCCTCTCCCCGGTATTAAAATCATTGGTGGGCAGTGCAAGCCCTCCTCCCAGTATTAAAATCATTGGTTGGCAGTGCGCCCCCTCCCCCACCCCTGTATTAATATCATTGGTGGGCATTGCGCCCACCCCCAGTATTATAATCATTAGTGGGCAGTGCAAGCCCTCCCCCCAGTATTAAAATCATTGGTGGGCAGTGCGCCCTCCCCCCCGGTAGTAAAATCATTGGTGGGCAGTGCGCCCACCCCCAGTATTATAATCATTGATGGGCAGTGCTCCCCCCCAGTATTATAATCATTGGTGGGCAGTGCAAGCCCTCCCCCCCAGTATTATAATCATTGGTGGGCAGTGCGCCCTCCCCAACCCCCCCAACATTGGTGGCAGCAGCAGTTCCAATCAGAGTCCCAGCAGTGTAATGCTGGGGCTCCGATCGTTTACCATGGCAGCCAGGACGCTACTGAAGTCCTGGCTGCCATGGTCAGTTAGTCAGCAGAATACTTACATGCGCTGTGGCCGCCGGGCGCTCCTTCTTCTTGTAACTCACAGGTCTGTGTGGCGCATTGCTTATGCTTATAGCGCCCGGCGGCCACAGCGCATGTAAGTATGCTGCAGAGTAACTGGCCATGGCAGCCAGGACTTCAGTAGTGTCCTGGCTGCCATGGTAACCGATCGGAGCTACACTGCTGGGACTCCAATCGGAACTGCCACTGCCACCAATGATGGGGGGGGATCGGGGAGGGGGAAAGGCCGCATCCTCAGCAGGCGGACCGGGCCCAGTGGCGCTGCTATAGCGATGCTGCCTGCTGCCCCATCTGCTGACTTAGGGGCCCGGTCGCAATTGCAACCGCTGCGACCCCTATAGCTACGCCACTGTTCTCATCCCCGGAATAAGCCAGTTCACTTGCGAAACGACATTGGGAGGAGTAGACTGAGGGATCAGCACACATTTTTGGGGTATTCATTACTGTTTGTTGATTTCCACATTTAGTTTATCAATTTTCTTATTGGACCTTTATGTCCGGGGGTTACTTGTTCTTGGTTCTATGTGTGGCTTTTTCTTATGATTCTGTATGCCCCTGTGTGTCGATCCCCCAGTCCCCTCAAGGATTTTATTCCTCACCAAAGTATGTATTTTTACTGCTGATTTTACATGTTATATTGTCTGTCTAATGCTTATTCAATAAAAAAAATTCTATTTATCTATATGGTGGAGCCATAGTTTAAAAATTTTTGGTGTGTTAGTTTTGATCAATGGAGGCTCTTCTTAGTATTCTTTCTATGACCCGGTGCTAAAACTTGGTGGGCGTTGTATTTAACAATGACAGATGCAGCAAACGCCGCAAAATTAGGATTTTGCCCTAAATGGGTGTTTTTTTAATAACAGAATATGACAGCAGTATATAACGCTTGAATTTCACACTGACAGATGCAGCAAGGGCTGTAAAATTTAGTATTTTGCCCAAAAAGGGTGTTTTTTAAAACCCAGAAAATATTGCTGTATTTCAAGCTTAAATTGCACACTGACTAATGCGGCATAGGCCCCAGATGGAGGGTATTGCCAAAAATGGGTGTTTTTTAAAACCCAGAAAATTATTGAAGTATTTCACGCTTGTATTTCACACTGACAGATGCAACAAGGACTGTAAAATTTAGAATTTTGCCCAAAAAGGGTGCTTTTTAAAACCCAGAAAATGATTGCTGTATTTCAAGCTTAAATTGCACATTGACTAATGCGGCATAGGCCCCAGATGGAGGGTATTGCCAAAAATGGGTAATTTTTTTAAACCCAGAATATAATTGCAGTATTTCAAGCTTCTTTTTGACTGTCACAAATGCACATATGCTGTGCTGGTGCATAGAACTTGCATAAAATGTTTTTCTGGGTCACTGGGCTCAGGGCAGGGTAAAAGGATTGTGCACTGCATCCAGAAAACAAAATCTAGGTAGATCGAGTTAACAAGCATTTCAGATTAAAGATTCTGTCCTATTCTCTCCCTCACAGCAGCAGCATCCTATCCCTACACTAATCAGAGCAGAGTGACGTGCAGTGCTATGTAACTCCAGCTTATATAGAGGCTGGGTCACATGCTGCACTGGCCAATCACAGCCATGCCATTAGTAGGCATGGCTGTGATGGCTTCTAAGGGCACACAAGTTAAACGCTTGTTGATTGGCTGCTCTGAAGCCTTTCAAAAAGCGCCATTAACTCACCGAACAATGAACACGAACCCGAACTTTCACTGAAAAGTTTGTGTTCGAGTCCGGGGTCCAAAAATCCTAAAGTTCGGTACGAACCTGAACTTTACAGTTCGGGATCGCTCAACCCTATTGGCTGCTCATCCAGCAAGATACTTCTGTTGGAACCTGCCTGGCATTCTTAGGCCTCTACTAGCGACAGACAATGAGAAGAAGACAAAGCTTCAAGATTGCTTGGAGCCCGGAAGAGTTGCAAGTTTAATCACATTTCAACCCAAATGGGGCCCCTGTCTCTTTGTTAGTTGTTCCCAGTCATCATTGAAGGGAAAGGATGGCATCCTATTATATTTAATAAATGTAATAATAAATGGTTAATAACATTTATAATAAAAATTCAATTTTTCATAACACAGGAGGAGTAGGACCTCCTGTGGTGCACAGAGATGGAGAGGGTTTTCGGATTCCCACACAGACGTCTCAGAACTGCCCAAATAAGTGAAGTGTGCAGTGATTCTAATAGCGACGCCTGTCATCTGCATGTCATACACAGTATTATTTCACTACCCCAGCACAATCTCTATGCGTGGAACTGCAAGGCAAAGTGTTTCACACCCCTAAAAAGGCTCTCTATAGCCCAGAAATAGCTGTTTTTTAACACGATTCACTGAGAATATATTCGGATTGAAGCTAATTTTTGGGGGGAAATTCGGCGAACCAGCCGAATCGAATTTTTGTGAAATTCGCTCATCTCTAGTTGTTTGCAATTAACCTAAGATGATTCTTAGTATGTATTTATATGGGTCACTGTCTATATGCTTACCATATGTTAAAGGATTGTCTGAGATTGGAAGAAAAGGTCTTTTTTTTTTAAAATGTGAATGGCACTGAGCTGCAATACCAGACACAACCAATGAACAAGAGTAGTGCTGATTTTGGAAATAAAAGACTTTTGTTTTCTGATCCCAGATAACCATATTAAATTAAAACTCTCCGTTACATTTATAAATTCCCTACTTTTCTACAAGTGTTCTCTTATGAAACTGACATTTGATAAATGTAAAATTCATTTTAAAGATATGCTGTAATAGACCTTTAATGCAATATAATCATACACTGCAAATGCTATTTCCCATCTCTAAATGTGCATTAACATCTTCCTTTCCAATTGTTCCTTCAGTCACAATGTCCTATACACTAATTTTTCTAAGTAATGTACCATGACATTCCTTAGTAAAGGTGTTAGTTGACATGATGTAACACACACAGAAAATCATATTTAGAAAATTGAAAATCAAGGTATAATGGGATTATAGAGTCGCATCCTTCCCAGATTAAATTAACTGAAAAATAAGATAAAATGTTGCCAATGTACTTTTTATTGCACATGGGAAAATATAAGGCATTACACCGGCTGATGTAAAAGTTATCTCATGGGAACAATTAGAATTGATAGATATGTGTTCATACCCTCACGAAATTATTTAGGGTTTGCAAAGTCCTCACAGTAATGCACAAGAAACATTTAGCTGCTCAATAATGGATTAGTTGCCTTTGAACACATTCACCGTATGTTCAATGTTTTCATTTCAGAATGGAAAAGACTCTCTGATCAAGACTCAACCAGATGGTCCATCTCTTCTTCCCTTTAGGGAAGAAAGTTGGGATAAATGACAAATAACATAAGGGGTTTATTAATTTGAGACAGTAAACAATGTAAAAGTCAAAATAGACCAGGCACTTATTGCTATTAGAATTAATGCACTGTAATGTGTGTACTACAAAGTACATAGAGTTTATGTAGCAACTTTAACAAAACTTAGGGACAGTGCAAAGAAGAAGACATATGTGCATGTGTATATTGTGTTTACATTTGCATTTCTATTCACTGATCAGTCATAACACCACTGACAGGTAAAGTGAATGATATTAATTATATCTACCTAAGGTTTACAAATCCGTACTAAAACCTCTGATAGGAGAAAAACCCTCTGTTAGATGGAAGCAAAAACAAAAATGAAAATTCCAGCTTAGTTATTTTTATTTTTTTTCATTTTTCATATAGTCCTATGGCAGACATTATTAGCAAGGAAATTAGGAAGGTGTGGCACATTCTGGAACCTGACCCTGATTCGAAAGCACAAACATATGAATTAAGAACTAATTATATCATTCAGAGGATGTAGTAACTTCTGTGATGAATTGGTGAGGGTGACATTTCAGGAACGTCACTATAATCAGTTGCATAAGTTGACCCCAAAAGGTAATCACAGATTTGTACATTGCTCTTTTCGCAAATACTGTATATGTCCACTGATTGGTTGCTAAAAATAGGCAACTTACAACATGTAGTCCATCACTTTATAACATGTCATTCCAATTTTGTAGTTTATGTAATTTTTTTGCACATGTAAGATTTTTAAGTTGGTAAAAGTATTTACTCCTTATTTAAACATAGAAAATAATTGAGTAGTCCCCAGGTTTATTGCACATGTGAGGATCATGGTAGTGAAGTGATCTAACTACATTGAAATGTGTAGGCTTTCAGAGGGTGTATAACCCTCGAAGTACAGTAGAATAGTCTAGACCAACACATTCGTGAGGGATCGGTCATGCCAAACTAATTTAATCAGTTTCTATGAGGAGGTAAGTTCTAGACTTGACAGCGGCGAATCAATGGATGTCGTATATCTGGACTTCTCCAAAGCATTTGACACTGTACGACATACAAGGTTAGTATATAAAATGAGAATGTTCGGACTGGGAGAAAATGTCTGTATGTGGGTAAGTAACTGGCTCAATGATAGAAAACAGAGGGTGGTTATTAATGGTACACACTCAGATTGGGTCACTGTCACTAGTGGGGTACCTCAGGGGTCAGTATTGGGCCCTATTCTCTTCAATATATTTATTAATGATCTTGTAGAAGGCTTGCATAGTAAAGTATCAATTTTCGCAGATGACACTAAACTGTGTAAAGTTATTAACACTGAAGAGGACAGTATACTACTACAGAGGGATCTGGATAGATTGGAGGCTTGGGCAGATAAGTGGCAGATGAGGTTTAACACTGACAAATGTAAAGTTATGCACATGGGAAGGAATAATGTAAGTCACCCGTACATACTAAATGGTAAAACACTCGGTAACACTGACATGGAAAAGGATCTAGGAATTTTAATAAACAGCAAACTAAGCTGCAAAAACCAGTGTCAAGCAGCTGCTGCCAAGGCCAATAAGATAATGGGTTGCATCAAAAGGGGCATAGATGCCCGTGATAAGAACATAGTCCTACCGCTTTACAAATCGCTAGTCAGACCACACATGGCGTACTGTGTACAGTTCTGGGCTCCTGTAAACAAGGCAGACATAGCAGAACTGGAGGAGGTCCAGAGGAGGGCAACTAAAGTAATAACTGGAATGGGGCAACTACAGTACCCTGAAAGATTATCAAAATTAGGGTTATTCACTTTGAAAAAAGACAACTGAAGGGAGATCTAATTAATATGTATAAATATATCAGGGGTCAGTACAGAGATCTATCCCATCATCTATTTATCCCTAGGACTGTGACTGTGACGAGGGGACATCCTCTGCGTCTGGAGGAAAGAAGGTTTGTACACAAACATAGAAGAGGATTCTTTACGGTAAGAGCAGTGAGACTATGGAACTCTCTGCCTGAGGAGGTGGTGATGGTGAGTACAATAAAGGAATTCAAGAGGGGCCTGGATGTATTTCTGGAGCGTAATAATATTACAGGCTATAGCAACTAGAGAGGGGTCGTTGATCCAGGGAGTTAGTCTGATTGCCTGATTGGAGTCGGGAAGGAATTTTTTATTCCCCTAAAGTGGGGAAAATTGGTTTCTACCTCACAGGTTTTTTTTTGCCTTCCTCTGGATCAACTTGCAGGATAACAGGCCGCACTGGATGGAAAAATGTATTTTTTCGGCCTTATGTACTATGTTACATTAGACTTCTTCATTGTGAAGCATTATGTATTATGAGCTGTAGGTCAGATGGGTTTGAATGAAAGAAATGACTTGTCCTCCTTCTTATAGTGATTTTAAATGTGTATTTGTTAGTGATTGTTTATTATTATATTTGTTTATAATATGTGTTTGACCTTTCTGTTTGTCTATGTAGACACTGAAGGTGGAATATAAGTTTTTATGCTACCTTTCCCATCAGACCTTGAGGAAGCATCTGTCTAGGCGACATGTAGTGTTGAGCAGCATGGGCAATATTCGTTTTCGTGATATTTAACAAATTCTTGGCCTAATATTCGCAATAATTTGCGAAATTCTAGAATTTGTGATCTCCAGTAATTATTTTCTTGATTGCGAAAATTGCCAATGTATTATTCGCGTATTGTATTAGGCGTGGGTCACTTTTGCTACATTCTTCAAGCTGCTAGAAGTTTCCTGAGACTGGAGAAAATGCACAGTACAGTAATTCAGCTGGGCGAAGATGGCCCCCCTTCAATAGGCACAAACAAAAACTCCAGTGTGTTTCTTTAGTGCTATGTTTGTGCTGTTTTGTGCAGCAAAAATTAACATTCGTGCTGCTTTTATTTTAAAGATAATAGCAATTGTTTGTTGCAAGATGATGACATCACCAGCCCCCCTACAACAGCAAAAAGACATGAAATTTTCTGGATGGTTAGTGCTACATTTGTTCTGGTTTGTGTCGTTTAAATCTCCATTCTATCTCCTTTCGTTGTCAATTTATTAACCATTTATTAAAAGGTCACCAAAGGTCACCCACCCCCCACCACAGCCAAAAGACACGAAACTGGGCTGGTTGGTTAGTGCTAAGTTTGTGCTAGTTTGTGCCATTTAATTCTCCATTCTATCTCCTTTTGTTGTCAAGTTATTAACCATTTATTAAAAGGTCTTGCTTAGTAAAGGCCTGTCATTTACACCACTACCCTACTTCGACTGCTTCAGCTGGGTCAAAGATGTGAACTTGTTCGCACGGAAATTGGCCCTGTTTAAGGAATATAAAAATTTAGAAAAGGACCCCACGAAGCTTAGTGGTAAGGAACTAGAAGCAGTACAAATTCTAGAAGACTTACAACGGGAACACCAAGGTGAGGTAGTACCATCTAGGGCACCTCACAGTACCTTAACACCACAATCTAGATATACTCCACCATTTACGAAGTATAGTAAAATAGATTCATTTGTGTATCTAGTGACAAAGGACCTTCAAAAAATAAGAACTAACAAAACATCTTTGGGGTCCAATCTTACCGCACAAGAGAAAGGGGCCTTAGACAGCTTGATAAAAAATGAAAATGTAGAGATTAAGCCGTCGGATAAAGGGGGAAACATAGTACTACTAGAGAAAGAGCACTATGTACGCATGGTAATGACCCTCCTTGAAGACATGAATACATATCGACCACTTAGAGAAAATCCTACAGAGAAATTTAAACAGGAGTTGAAAATCATCTTGAATGCAGCTAAAGAGAGAGACCTTATCACTAAAGAAGAGCTAAAGGTCCTATACAATCCGTATCCTACTGTAGCTACCTTTTATGCCATCCCTAAGGTACACAAAAAACGGAATCCCATCCCAGGTAGGCCGATAGTATCAGGCAATCAAAGCCTCTGCGAGGGAATTAGCAGATATGTGGACCAAGCAATTACTCCTTTTGTAACTAGCTTATCCTCCTACCTCAAAGACACCAAGGACACACTGATGAAACTCCAGGGTATTCAGGTGAATGAGTCCGTTCAAATAGCGAGCCTAGATGTAGAAGCTCTCTACACCAGCATTGAACATCAGTTTGGCCTAGCAGCTATTAGATATTATTTGAACAAAAAAGGTATCCAATTCTTAGAGCACAATGAATTTGTACTATCACTACTTGAGTTTTTGTTGACACATAATTATTTCACATTTAATGGTAAGTTTTATTTGCAGGTCACCGGGACAGCTATGGGGACAATCTGTGCGCCTAGCTTCGCAAACTTATTTCTAGGGTGGTGGGAGGAACAGGTAGTATTCACAGAAGCCAATCAACATTACACTGATCACATACTGTATTGGGGTCGCTTCATAGACGACGTTTTAATTTTATGGGACGGCACCAGCACTCACTTCTTTGATTTTGTTGCAGAACTAAATAATAATCTACTAGGCCTCAAATTTACAGCGGAACTAGATCAAAAAACCATTAATTTTCTGGACCTCACCATAACCCTGGAGAGTGATGGCAGTATACAAACTACCATCTATAGGAAACCTACTTCAACAAATAGCCTCCTACATTGGAAAAGCCACCATCCAAGTAGCCTCAAAAAAAGAATTCCGATAGGGCAATACCTTCGAGCGAAACGTAATTGCTCAACAACGGAAGGCTTTGAAGCGGAATGTAGGCTCCTATATGAAAAATTCATAGTAAGAGGATATCCGAAGAAAACTCTACATCACGCATACAATCGAGCTAGAAAAGCCAGCAGGGTGGATTTATTGATGGGCACCGGGCAACCTAGAACCCAAAACGACAAAATATTACGATGTATTGGAAATTACGACGGACAACATGAGAAGATACGGAAGATCTTAACACGGTATTGGCATATACTGCTCTCAGATGATGAACTGAGAGAAATCATTACCCCAAGACCAGCAATAACATACAGAAGAGGGCAGAACATAAAAGAGAAAATAGTACACAGTCACTTTGTTCAGCATAAAAAACAAAACAAACCTACCTGGCTAGGTACAAGCGGATCCTTTCCGTGTGGGGACTGCAGTTTCTGCAGGATGATGTCACCGAAAAGAGAATTCTTGAACCCTGGGGACAATAAGAAATATCAAATTAAGGAATATATCAACTGTAAGTCAATGGGAGTAGTGTATGCCATACAATGTGAATGTCCAAAGATTTATGTGGGTAAAACCACGCAAGAGCTTAGAAGACGTCTATCCAAACACTTGAGTGTTATAAATACCAGTGGTGATACACCTCTGGCAAGACACATGCATCAAATGCACAATGGAAATGTCCAGAACCTGAAAGTATGGGGCATACAAAAACTCAAATTGGGCCCCAGAATGGGAAATTTAGACAAGAGATTACAGCAGGAGGAAACCCGCTGGATTTATCGGTTGAAAAGTCTAGCCCCTGTAGGATTAAATGAGGGATTCACCTTCGCCTCATTTCTCTGAGAGAGATCACAGTAACAAGAATTTAGTATAAAGTAGAGATAAGAAGGAATAGAACCTATTTTAACTAGAAAGAAAAGGAGCCAGCTAGAAACGAGTAATAGATGCTAGCTTGAGAAACAGCATCTTGAGTACAACACGGAGTATGACCAATGGTACTGTATAGCCGTATTGCAAACTATACACCTGGAGTAGAAACAAACTCAGAAAGCAACGGCAAATAGATACAATATAGTAACATCAAAGTAATCAAGATAATAAGTGAATGGGAAAGAAGGAGGAGAAATAAGTAGTCATAAGCTCTGTTAAGAAGAAAAAATATATATATATGACAATAGAATTCAGTGGACCATCAAGAATAAAAAATATATATAACAATAGAATTCAGTGGACCATCTCCCATGCCATCAGTATATATGCAAATCACACAGGACACATGAGAACTAATACCTGTGGAATCAGCACACACACTCACAATTTCATATACTCACCTATAGTTTCTAACCCTGGAGAGGGAAGAGAAAGATGAAGTTGTATAAATCACAAGCAGCACCAATAAGCAACACTAATGATAATTACGATGAAATAAATAATTAATAAAATAACTAAATATAATAAAAATAATTAAAAAATATTGTAAGAAACAAAAATTATTAACGATTAATATTAAATACACATATATATATATAAACGAATAAAAGAAATTAAAAGATAAAAACAGTAGATAGAAGTAATGATAATTAAAATTCACTGCTACTTTAATTAAAATATATATATATATAAAAAATATGTCACTAAAATTAATATAAAAAATAAAAATAAAATAAATAATAAAAAACAATAAAAATTTAAAATATAAAATTTATTCTTACACACAAAGAAATGATTAATAAATAAAGAAAAAAAAACCTATGTTTATCTTAAAAACAAAAAGGGGGGTGGGTAACACAACATGCATATAAAACTCACTTCTGAAAATCTGGTGAAGCAAAAGGGAGAACTGGTGCATTTGAAAAGCTATTCGGATATAGAAAGAGGAGATTTAGAAAATATCATCCCCATCCCAAATTCACTATCATGAGAATGATGATATAATTAATAAACACACAGCATAAACTGAAATAAACATACTTGGCCATACAAAAGTGAATGATAGACCCCAGACAGGAAGGTGACATCACATGAGGCAAAGTAAACTGAGAAATATTCAAGAATAAAAAGAGGCTCGAACATAGTGAATAGAACTGAAAGCACTAAGACCGGACGCATGAGCAGTAATCACCCGTAGGACTCGCTCTAAGAGTGAGAGCAGGCGCAATACAATTTAAGAATACCAGAAAGATTTAGAGTGTTCTGACATGCGCAGAGATGCGATACATTAAGAATCGCATCGGGGAGATTACCGGAATGAAGTAAAACCAGGAAGTAACCCCCAGACATGCGCGGTACATACAAGTGGAAAAAACACTAAGTACCAGCGCATCCTACACGGCGCAGGTCGAAGCTTACTATTACAAAGATATGGGAGGAGCTGCAACCTGGGTACAGCCAGTACAAGCATCGCTATTGGTCTAATGCTAAGCCCACAGCCAGAGAGAAATCCATTGGTCAATAAACCCATGACGAGAAAAGGGAGGTTTCATATGCCTGGCTCCGCCCCTAACATTCAGTCCTCTGCCCAAACCCCTGAAGACGCCTGGTTGGCGAAACATGTCGGGGGGCAGTGAGTGATGTTAGCGTTTTAGCCAGCAATAGCCTGGCCGTATTTATGTCTGAGTGAGCTACAAATACATGAGTCTAGTCCGCTATAGTGGCTGGAGCCTACACGCTGTGGGTACAACAGCGTGCATTATATAAGCAGAGAGGCACCTGAATAATAAAGGACGTATGAAACAGGCTGCTGCAGGCGCACAGAGCCACCTAGTGGACTGACCTGATAATCAGAGATCACATTGTAATAATTACCAACAGACAGGCAGGCTATGCTGATAATTTTAACTAGAGAGTTAAGATAGAGTTCCCAGTTAGCTATTTTATGGACAAGTAATAAAAGCTATATTTTAGAATTACTAACACGTGTTAATCCAGGGACACTGATGGTCCTAGTGGCCAATTGTAAATAATATACTATGTTACATTAGACTTCTTCATTGTGAAGCATTATGTATTATGAGCTGTAGGTCAGATGGGTTTGAATGAAAGAAATGACTTGTCCTCCTTCTTATAGTGATTTTAAATGTGTATTTGTTAGTGATTGTTTATTATTATATTTGTTTATAATATGTGTTTGACCTTTCTGTTTGTCTATGTAGACACTGAAGGTGGAATATAAGTTTTTATGCTACCTTCTCCCATCAGACCTTGAGGAAGCATCTGTCTAGGCGACATGTAGTGTTGAGCAGCATGGGCAATATTCGTTTTCGTGATATTTAACAAATTCTTGGCCTAATATTCGCAATAATTTGCGAAATTCTAGAATTTGGGATCTCCAGTAATTATTTTCTTGATTGCGAAAATTGCCAATGTATTATTCGCGTATTGTATTAGGCGTGGGTCACTTTTGCTACATTCTTCAAGCTGCTAGAAGTTTCCTGAGACTGGAGAAAATGCACAGTACAGTAATTCAGCTGGGCGAAGATGGCCCCCCTTCAATAGGCACAAACAAAAACTCCAGTGTGTTTCTTTAGTGCTATGTTTGTGCTGTTTTGTGCCGCAAAAATTAACATTTGTGCTGCTTTTATTTTAAAGATAATAGCAATTGTTTGTTGCAAGATGATGACATCACCAGCCCCCCTACAACAGCAAAAAGACATGAAATTTTCTGGATGGTTAGTGCTACATTTGTTCTGGTTTGTGTCGTTTAAATCTCCATTCTATCTCCTTTCGTTGTCAATTTATTAACCATTTATTAAAAGGTCACCAAAGGTCACCCACCCCCCACCACAGCCAAAAGACACGAAACTGGGCTGGTTGGTTAGTGCTAAGTTTGTGCTAGTTTGTGCCATTTAATTCTCCATTCTATCTCCTTTTGTTGTCAAGTTATTAACCATTTATTAAAAGGTCACCAAAAGGTCACCCAGCCCCCCCACCACAGCCAAAAAACACGAAAACAAGCTGGTTGGTTAGTGCTACGCTTGTGCTGGTTTGTGCTGTAAAAATTAACATTTGTGCTGCTTTTATTTGTAAGATAATAGCAAATGATTTTTTTTTTTTTTTTTTAGATGATGACATCATCACCCCCCCCCCCCACAACTTTTTCACTGTCTTCATTAAACGGTAACTGCACATGTCCATGGAAAGTGCATAAAATAGTAGATTATCTCAAGCTAAAACCTTTGCTATCTACGCTTAACAAATGGTAATTGTGAACTACAAGCAGCTAATAATCCGAAATCACCTGCACTTCATACAGTGTACAGACCTTGAGTAAGAGGTTGGTGCTTGAAGTGACAACATGGATGGCGCCGTGTCAGATACAGTCCACAATAGAAGTCACCATTAGAGTTCAGCGGACAACTGGATGTTCGGGTTCGACGGGTTCGGCCGAACTTCAGAAAAAAGTTTGAGTTCGGGACCCGAACTTGACTCAGAACCCGAACCCGATTGAAGTCAATGGGGACCCGAACTTTTGAGCACTAAAATAGCTATAAAAATGTGATGGAAAGGGCTGGAAGGCTGCAAATGGCATCAAAATGTGGTTAAGATCATGGCAAGTGCTCTGCAAACAAATGTGGATAGGGAAATGACTTAAAATAACATAAAATAGGTAAAAATAAAAATTAATCTTGATCTAGGAGGACGAGGTCCATATGGAGTAGGAGGTTGAGGAGGCGGTGGATGTGGCGGTGTAGGTGGAAGCGGCGGTGGAGGAGGAGGATGTAGCCTACACTGCTTTTTGGTTTTAAATTTTGTTTTTAAAATTAGGGTACACCCCAAAACTTTGGGAAATATAACCTGTGATAACCCCCTCCAGTCATGCTAAACACACGTTCAGACAATACACTGGCTGCAGGGCAGGCCAGCAGCTCCAATGGGTAAAGTGCAAGCTAAGGCCATGTACCCAATTTGGAGACCCAGAAGTTGCAGGGGCTGACCCCTGTCAGTCAGTTCATGTAGGCGTGTGCACACTTACTGCCCCACCATGTTGCACGTCCCCATGATGTTCACAATCCAATTTGATATCTGCTCTATCAACTTTCGATGGTCTTTTATGCGCCTACCATGGTGATCACGGGTGGCGGGGAATCAGGGTTTCAGGCCAGAGAGGGAGTGTGAGAAAGAGAGACCACATCCAACGTAGGATTCATTTTTTCAAATTTTAAATTATAGAGTTGAAATATGGGAGAAATTATTAAAGCGTAAAAGTGTGACAACTTTTCAAAGTTTAAGCATTGAATGAAAGGATGTGGAGCGCATTAATTACTTTAGAATATATTACATTTTATTCCCTGTTACCTATGCATAGCAGGTGTTTATTCACATCTAAAATTGTATAATGTCAACCCAAGAATGTAACAGAAAAATTATTGAAAATTATTAAGCTGTCAACTAGGTAGAGCAGGGGTATATTACACCCAAAAATTGGTGAATTTCACCAGAATATATAACTGACAATTTTTTTATTTCTTTTTTACCGGTCTACTAGGTATAGCAGTGGTACTATACACCAAAAAATTGGCGAATTTCACCCGAAAATGTAAATGACAATTTTTTTTTTGTTTAACCTGTCTACTAGGTATAGCAGCACTGATGCTATACAGCCAAAAATTTGTTAATTTTGCCAGAAAATGTAACTGGCAATTTTTTTATTTTTTTTTTTTACTGGTCTACTAGGTATAGCAGTGGTAATATACACACCAAAATTGGTGAATTTCACCAGAAAATGTAACAGACAATTCTTTTTATTGTTTACCTGTCTACTAGGTATAGCAGTGGTACTATACACCCAAAAATTGTTGAATTTCACACGAAAATGTAAATGACAAAGTAGTGAAATGATATAAAATAAAATACGTACAAATAAAATAAAAAAATTTGATTTATGAGGTGGAGTTCCATATGAAGTAGGAGTTTGAGGAGGCGGTGGACGTAGCGGTGTAGGTGGAAGCGGCGGTGAAGGAGGACGAGGTAGCCAACACAGGTTTTTGGTTTTAATGAAATTTTTTAAAATTAGGCTACACTCTAAAAGAGTGTGAAATATCCAAAATACAAGAATGAGCAATTGCGCTGCAGTATAACAATGGCTGGTTAGTGCCGGTATACATGTCTATTCTGCACAAGGTACTGTCGGGGGGTAATAATTCAATTAAGAATTATTAATTATGGTCATAAAAATAATTAACCATAAAAAAATTTAATTTATAAAATTTGTCATAAATTCTTAAAATCATGACCTGGTGAATTGTAGACAACCTAATTGATACAATTCACATCTGAGTCAGACTATTTCCTCAGATAAATAAGTTCTTTTTGACGTGAGACGACGTTAATGAAAAAATGTAGTTCTGCTTTATACAATAATACACAGGTATTATAAAAATATGCAGATTTATTGGTTACAAGGTTATAAACATATATAAGTAAATAAAAACAATGATACATGCAAATGAATATATATAGCGTTAATATAAAGCATTACACGCTTAACAATACATGTGAGTGGAAATAACTTGTCACATTATAACTAGAGATGGCCCGAACTATCCGACGGCGAACAGTTCCCGGCGAACATAGCTTGTTCGCGTTCGCCTCTGCCGGGCGAACACATGCGATGTTCGGTCCGCCCCCTATACATCATCATTGAGCAAACTTTGACCCTGTACCTCACAGTCAGCAGACACATTCCAGCCAATCAGCAGCATACCCTCCCTCCCAGACCCTCCCACCTCCTGCACAGCATCCATTTTAGATTCATTCTGAAGCTGCAGTCTTAGTGAGAGGAGGGAGACTGTAACTGCTGCTGATTTAATTGGGAAATCGATAGCTAGGCTAGTGAATTCAGTGTCCACTCCAGTCCTGAAAGACTCATCTGATCTCTGCTGTAAGGACAGCGTCCTGACAGCACCCCAAAAAGCCCTTTTTAGGGCTGCAACATTAGTCTGCTTTTTTTTTTTCCTTTATATACATATTGCAGTTGCCTGGCCTGCCTGTGTGTGAGGAGCTGCAGGCCCACAGACTGTAGTGTGCCCACTGCCAGTGCTCACCCCTGTCATTCCGTGTGGCACAGGACTTTGCTTAAAAAAAGGCACTTAATTTTTACACTTTAATCTAAGGTTAGTTGCCTGCCAGTGTGTGTCAGGCTGACTTCCACTGACTGTAGTGTGCCCACTGCCAGTGCCCACCACTCATACCGGCTGGCACAGGACTTTGCATAAAAAAGGCATTTAATTTTTACACTTTAGTGTAATTTCAGCTGCTTGCCTGCTGCTAGTGTGTGTCAGGCCGACTTCAACTGACTGTAGTGTGCCCACTGCCAGTGCCCACCCCTGTCATCCCGTGTGGCACAGGACTTTGCTTAAAAAAAAGGCACTTCATTTTTACACTTTAATCTAAGGTTAGTTGCCTGCCAGTGTGTGTCAGGCCGACTTCAACTGACTGTAGTGTGCCCACTGCCAGTGCCCACCCCTGTCATCCCGAGTGGCACAGGACTTTGCTTAAAAAATAGGCACTTAATTTTTACACTTTAATCTAAGGTTAGTTGCCTGCCAGTGTGTGTCAGGCCGACTTCAACTGACTGTAGTGTGCCCACTGCCAGTGCCCACCCCTGTCATCCCGAGTGGCACAGGACTTTGCTTAAAAAATAGGCACTTAATTTTTACACTTTAATCTAAGGTTAGTTGCCTGCCAGTGTGTGTCAGGCTGACTTCCACTGACTGTAGTGTGCCCACTGCCAGTGCCCACCACTCATACCGGCTGGCACAGGACTTTGCTTAAAAAAGGCATTTAATTTTTACACTTTAATGTAATTTCAGCTGCTTGCCTGCTGCCAGTGTGTGTCAGGCCCGCTTCCACTGACTGTAGTGTGCCCACTGCCAGTGCCAACCACTGATACCGGGTGGCACAGTAGCTTGCCGATAAATAAGGCATTTAATTTTTAGACAGTAGTCTAAATTCAGTTGCTTGCCTGCTGCCAGTGTGTGTCAGGCCCTCTTCCACTGACTGTAGTGTGCCCACTGCCAGTGCCAACCACTGATACCGGGTGGCACAGTAGCTTGCCGATAAATAAGGCATTTAATTTTTACACTTTAGTGTAATTTCAGTTGCTTGCCTGCTGCCAGTGTGTGTCAGGCCCGCTTCCACTGACTGTAGTGTGCCCACTGCCAGTGCCAACCACTGATACCGGGTGGCACAGTAGCTTGCCGATAAATAAGGCATTTAATTTTTAGACAGTAGTCTAAATTCAGTTGCTTGCCTGCTGCCAGTCAGTGTGTCAGGCCCTCTTCCACTGACTGTAGTGTGCCCACTGCCAGTGCCAACCACTCATACCGGGTGGCACAGTAGCTTGCCGATAAATAAGGCATTTAATTTTTACACTTTAGTGTAATTTCAGTTGCTTGCCTGCTGCCAGTGTGTGTCAGGCCCGCTTCTACTGACTGTAGTGTGCCCACTGCCAGTGCCAACCACTGATACCGGGTGGCACAGTAGCTTGCCGATAAATAAGGCATTTAATTTTTACACTTTAGTGTAATTTCAGTTGCTTGCCTGCTGCCAGTGTGTGTCAGGCCCGCTTCCACTGACTGTAGTGTGCCCACTGCCAGTGCCAACCACTGATACCGGGTGGCACAGTAGCTTGCCGATAAATAAGGCATTTAATTTTTAGACAGTAGTCTAAATTCAGTTGCTTGCCTGCTGCCAGTCAGTGTGTCAGGCCCTCTTCCACTGACTGTAGTGTGCCCACTGCCAGTGCCAACCACTCATACCGGGTGGCACAGTAGCTTGCCGATAAATAAGGCATTTAATTTTTACACTTTAGTGTAATTTCAGTTGCTTGCCTGCTGCCAGTGTGTGTCAGGCCCGCTTCTACTGACTGTAGTGTGCCCACTGCCAGTGCCAACCACTCATACCGGGTGGCACAGTAGCTTGCCGATAAATAAGGCATTTAATTTTTACACTTTAGTGTAATTTCAGTTGCTTGCCTGCTGCCAGTGTGTGTCAGGCCCGCTTCTACTGACTGTAGTGTGCCCACTGCCAGTGCCAACCACTGATACCGGGTGGCACAGTAGCTTGCCGATAAATAAGGCATTTAATTTTTAGACAGTAGTCTAAATTCAGTTGCTTGCCTGCTGCCAGTGTGTGTCAGGCCCGCTTCCACTGACTGTAGTGTGCCCACTGCCAGTGCCAACCACTGATACCGGGTGGCACAGTAGCTTGTCGATAAATAAGGCATTTAATTTTTACACTTTAGTGTAATTTCAGTTGCTTGCCTGCTGCCAGTGTGTGTCAGGCCCGCTTCCACTGACTGTAGTGTGCCCACTGCCAGTGCCAACCACTGATACCGGGTGGCACAGTAGCTTGCCGATAAATAAGGCATTTAATTTTTAGACAGTAGTCTAAATTCAGTTGCTTGCCTGCTGCCAGTCAGTGTGTCAGGCCCTCTTCCACTGACTGTAGTGTGCCCACTGCCAGTGCCAACCACTCATACCGGGTGGCACAGTAGCTTGCCGATAAATAAGGCATTTAATTTTTACACTTTAGTGAAATTTCAGTTGCTTGCCTGCTGCCAGTGTGTGTCAGGCCCGCTTCTACTGACTGTAGTGTGCCCACTGCCAGTGCCAACCACTCATACCGGGTGGCACAGTAGCTTGCCGATAAATAAGGCATTTAATTTTTACACTTTAGTGTAATTTCAGTTGCTTGCCTGCTGCCAGTGTGTGTCAGGCCCGCTTCTACTGACTGTAGTGTGCCCACTGCCAGTGCCAACCACTGATACCGGGTGGCACAGTAGCTTGCCGATAAATAAGGCATTTAATTTTTAGA
Source organism: Bufo bufo (assembly GCF_905171765.1). Classification (NCBI taxonomy): domain Eukaryota; kingdom Metazoa; phylum Chordata; class Amphibia; order Anura; family Bufonidae; genus Bufo; species Bufo bufo. Next base: position 36,890 of record NW_024400191.1, read on the forward strand.
CAGTAGTCTAAATTCAGTTGCTTGCCTGCTGCCAGTGTGTGTCAGGCCCGCTTCCACTGACTGTAGTGTGCCCACTGCCAGTGCCAACCACTGATACCGGGTGGCACAGTAGCTTGTCGATAAATAAGGCATTTAATTTTTACACTTTAGTGTAATTTCAGTTGCTTGCCTGCTGCCAGTGTGTGTCAGGCCCGCTTCCACTGACTGTAGTGTGCCCACTGCCAGTGCCAACCACTGATACCGGGTGGCACAGTAGCTTGCCGATAAATAAGGCATTTAATTTTTAGACAGTAGTCTAAATTCAGTTGCTTGCCTGCTGCCAGTGTGTGTCAGGCCCACTTCCACAGACTGTAGTGTGCCCACTGCCAGTGCCAACCACTCATACCGGGTGGCACAGTACCTAGCACGCGTAGTACCACTTATCTAAAAAAAAAATGACAGGCAGAGGCAGGCCACCCCGCAGGGGCCGTCGTGGTCGTGGTGCTGTGATTTCCACTGTCCCTGGAATAATGCCCAGTTTTCAGAGGCCACGTACCCTGAACCCGAAAAATTCAGAGGACGTAGTTGACTGGCTTAGACAGGACACCCAATCTTCAACAGCTTCCGCTAAGAACCTTGACGCACCATCCTCCTCCAACTCAGCTTCGGTCACCTGCTCTCAAGTTACCACGCACCCGCCCGTCGCCACTACCACCACAGCCACCACAGCCGCTTCACTTGATCCGTCAGAGGAGTTATTTACACATCAGTTGGATGCAATTAGTGATGCGCAACCATTATTGCCAGATGATGTAGATTACGGGGATATGTCTCAGTCAGGCAGGATTACACACATGGACGTACAGTGTGATGATGATGATGTTGTACCCGCTGCTGCTTCCTTTGCTGAGGTGTCAGATACAAGTGAAGCGGTTGATGATGACGATGTGTCCACGGATGCCACGTGGGTGCCTGCTCGAAGAGAAGAAGAGGGGGAAAGTTCTGAAGGGGAGACAGAGAGAATGAGGAGACGAGTTGGAAGCAGGGGGAGGTCGTCGCAAGGAGTTAGTGGCACAGTCAGACAGCATGTATCGGCACCTGGGGTCAGCCAGACAGCACGCCAGTCAACGCATGCTGTTGCCACCACTAGAATGCCGTCATTGCAAAGCTCAGCAGTGTGGCATTTTTTTTGTGTGTCTGCCTCTGATAAAAGCAATGCCATTTGCAACCTGTGCCAAAAGAAACTGAGTCGTGGGAAGTCCAACACCCACCTTGGTACAACTGCTTTGCGAAGGCACATGATCTCACATCACAAACGCCTATGGGATCAACACATGAGTACAAGCAGCACACAAACTCAAAGCCACCATGCTCCTCCTGGTCCTGCATCTTCAGCCACGTCAACCACTGCTGTCCTCCCTGCCCCCTCTCAACCACCCGCCACTCCATCTCTCACCTTCAGCAGTTCCTGCTCATCTGCCCACAGTCAGGTGTCTGTCAAGGACATGTTTGAGCATAAGAAGCCAATGTCACAAAGTCACCCCCTTGCCCGGCGACTGACAGCTGGCTTGACGGAACTCTTAGCCCGCCAGCTTTTACCATACCAGCTGGTAGAGTCTGAGGCCTTCAAAAAATTTGTCGCTATTGGGACACCACAGTGGAAGGTACCCGGCCTAAATTTTTTTTCATAAAAGGCAATTCCTGATATGGGACGTAACAGGGATTAAACTGATGAGAATAATACTACAGAAAATACCACTCATATCGGTGGAGGGAGCCAGCGTTTTTTTAACCATCTCCCCGTTCAAAAAATCTATTTAATAAATGGCCCCCAGATTGGGGATGTTAGAGGGATTAAACTGATGAGAATAGTACTACAGAAAATACCACTCATATCGGGTGTGACAGTAAATTGCACGGCGCAGATGCAGTCACCGTGGTTTAAAACAGAGTGGAGGGAGCCAGCGTTTTTTTAACCATCTCCCCGTTCGAAAAATCTATTCAATAAATGGCCCCCAGATTGGGGACGTTAGAGGGATTAAACTGATGAGAATAGTACTACAGAAAATACCACTCATATCGGGTGTGACAGTAAATTGCACGGCGCAGACGCAGTCACCGTGGTTTAAAACAGAGTGGAGGGAGCCAGGTTTTTTTTAACCATCTCCCCGTTCGAAAAATCTATTCAATAAATGGCACCCAGATTGGGGACGTTAGAGGGATTAAACTGATGAGAATAGTACTACAGAAAATACCACTCATATCGGGTGTGACAGTAAATTGCACGGCGCAGACGCAGTCACCGTGGATTAAAACAGAGTGGAGGGAGCCAGCGTTTTTTTAACCATCTCCCCGTCCGAAAAATCTGTTTAATAAATGGCCCCAGATTGGGGAGTCGGGGACGTTAGAGGGATTAAACTGATGAGAATAGTACTACAGAAAATACCACTCATATCGGGTGTGACAGTAAATTGCACGGCGCAGACGCAGTCACCGTGGATAAAAACAAAGGGGAGGGAGCCAGCGTTTTTTTAACCATCTCCCCGTTCGAAAAATCAATTCAATTGACCTTTCGGGGACCCTTGGTGTTGTACGTGGCTGGGTGGAGGAAGAAACCTTCAATGACATCACCGGGACGTGGCTAGCTTGGTATCCAACCTTGTGCAAATGGGGAGTTTGCGGTTGTGCAAATGAACTGTTTGCGGTGCATTAAAATGGGAGTTTGGTCTGTCAATGTCTGTGATGCGGGCGTAACCCTTACACTACCTGATCGATACAACATCATACCTGATCGTATACACACACTGGATGTTTTAAAGCACGTTATTCCAAACAATTTAGGAATGTTAGTTGATTTATGCCCTTTATGGATTAAAACCCGACTCTGCGTCCACTACGTAATTTTCCATGGGAGTTTTGCCATAGATCCCCCTCCGGCATGCCACAGTCCAGGTGTTAGACCCCTTGAAACAACTTTCTCATCACTATTGTGGCCAGAAAGAGTCCCTGTGGGTTTTAAAATTCGCCTGTCTATTGAAGTCTATGGCGGTTCGCCCGGTTCGCCAGTTCGCGAACATTTGCGGAAGTTCGCGTTCGCTGTTCGCGAACTGAAAATTTTATGTTCGCGACATCACTAATTATAACCAAGCTATTATTTGATTAGGATATCAAAATATGAACATAAGTTATACACATTACTTCTGTTCAGAGAAAACCTCATGATATCAGGATGGGCATGTCTAATCCTAGACATCATTATAGAATGCTAAATACATTCTGCCCCCCCCCCCCCCTAACCAACTACACATCACATGACTTCAAGAATGGGCAAATCCATCCAAGGATATAATTTAGAAGAGACAACTGTATCCTTCCGCCCCATCCTGTACTATTTTCACATATATAACTTTGGTAAGACTATTAAGACAAATAACAGGGATCTAGGATCTTAAATGGAAAGAATCCATCACTCTGCTTGGCGAAGAATGTTCTATCAATATATATATATATATATATATATATATATATAAGCAATTATTTAATGCTTTGCTAGATTATGAGTCTAGATTCTTCTGCAGGTAGAATGAAGCCTCACAATATCCTAAGACTACATCTCAATATGGAGATGATCAATTAATTTAATAATTTATTTATTTGCCAATCTAGATGGTATAATTTCACCCACACTATCAAATTAGTCTTAATAAAATGAAATATCATTTTCTGTGTCTCTTACCAAGTCCTAGTATGAATCTCACTTCTGCTCTTAGGAAAGCTGGGTGGTCCATCATAGCGCATCTCATTATGGCTTTCATCTCGATAGACCCCTCTAGAGAGCTCCACTTCTCTCTCTTCCTCCCTTAATCTCCACCTCTCGCCCTTTTTTCCTCTTGCTAGCTTTTTTTTATGCTACTCCGCACACGAGTAATTATTCCCCCCCTTATCTAAGAATCATCCCCTTTAGATTAGGGATTCCCAACCAGGTAAGGTGGGTGTATTCGTATGCTAATAACACCATTATGTCATATCAACTCCTAATATGGAATAGAACAAATAATGAAATAAAATAATATTGTGCATCTGCCTCCAGATGGCACTGCGGTACTGTAGATGAACATCACAAATTTTAAGCATAAAATTAAATATCTAATAATATGTTTACATGAACTTGTTGACCTTTCTTACCATAAATCATTGAGGAAGGTCTTTTCCTGACACTTTTAATTACCTATATCTTAGACTTGTTGGAGTTGGCTGTCTTCTGCTATCTTTTGAAATATAGGTTGACTTGATGAAAATTTTATATAGCGGCTTTGATGCTTGGCATCGGAACTTGTACATTTCACTTATCTTCATCCATCAATAACTATTATTTTGAAATGGCATTTACTTTTCCCAGAAACCCAATTAACATAAACTTACTTGTTTCTGTACCTTCTACAATACCTTCTAAATGGTAAATACATGGTATGACATATATATAAATCGATACATTGTTACACATAGATAACACATTATATGAATTATTGATTAACATATGTTGTAAACTAAATATACCATGCAGAGATATATATATAATATAATTATGAATATATAAATTGAACCTCATACAGCAGGTGTGCCTCAAGGAATATGAGTTCCTTATCAAGTAACCTTGTTCCCCTCCAGACAGATATGTCTTAGGGAGTTGACTTACTTCTTACAGATGGTCCCATATCTTTAGCACTACCTTTTAAATACAATGTCCGTTTATGTTCACAATTATTTTTTTATATAAACTGAACTTGCCATGAACTCATCTTGGTTTCCTCAGCCACATAATATAACTTTGGTTCAGGCTGATCTTATTCTTAAAGGCAATGAGATGAGCATTCATTTTGATTATAATGTCTTTAGATAATATTGTATACGTATGAAAATGCACAACAAATCCCCCTTTTCAGCATATTCAATTTTGTTATTAGAAGGTTGAATAGGCTGAAATGCAATAAAGGGATAAATGCTTCAAATCATTATGGATTGGGGAACGCAAGTTTTACCCTGGAATAAATTTATCACAATTTTGTGTGTACTTTTACGACAAAAATCTAACGCACAAACTTTATGATTAGTTTAACTACAAGTGTGTTACGTTCCTTGTATTAGTGATAAACGCGTTGGTTCACAGAACGCATATTATACAATTGTTTCGTTCTTTTATTTATTTTATTTTTTTATGACCACTGTAGAGAGAAAGACGTTTCGGTCATTTTCTGGACTTTTTGGAAACGTGTCTCTAGTTAAGATCTTTCTTTGGTCCTCTAACTTAATAACGTTGCTGCTAAAATGAAAAACTGGAAGTAATCGCTTCCTGGCTTGTTAGCAACTTGGCAACTCGACTTAGCGAGCGGTGCTTGGCATCATATCTTCATGTCTGCGATCTCGAATACTTTGTTATGTTGCATTGGTGTGATGTACTTTTGCAGCGGCTGTCGAATCTCCTGGGGCTCTGCCCACTTGTCCCTCCTGGATACATCTTGGATACATCTGGGTTGGCTCCGACTGGACGTCTCTTGCGTCACGGATAGCCTTGACCTCAGGTTCTCTTGGTTCCGGATACAAAGACTTTTAGGATTCCGCCATCTGTCCTTCCATCAACACGTGATCCCATCTTGGGCCATCATCTAAGCTTAAGAAAACAACAGACAGTATGAGCAACAACGCAGCATAAACTTTATCAAACATATACCTGCCTATTTTAGGCCTTTGACTTATGCCATACTTTAGCCAGCAGCAAGTTGAGGACTTTTATGTATTTTTTTTTTTTCAAAGAAAAACAAACTACAGGGTACCATGAATAGATATAACTATTCTTCCTTTGCTAGGTTAATATAGCCTTAGGTGTTATGCCTATTTAGGATAATAACCCAATCAATACTTTGAGACTATCTCGAAACAGAGTAATATATATGCGTCCATATATCTACATGGAATACAGTGACGACAAGTTAGTCACAATTGATAGACAAACAATGTGGTTAGTATAACTGTTCAGTATCTTTTCAGTCATACAATACCACCACCAATCATATGAAATTTATGATGTGTCTCCATCTTCAAATTTTTGATTTTTCAATCTTAGTTCAGCTCTTGGCATTTTTAGCACTGAAATAAAACTCTACACAAACATTATGTTAATGATCCTGTGGAAAAATTTGATTAGTAATCAATATCATTAATCATTTATTGACTTGCTATAATTATGAATTTAATGAAGCAGTTTGCTTTGTTTACTGGACATTTCTATCTCAGCAAAGTATTAAATAACTTTTCTTTTACTCTTTATTCACTTCATGAGATAAAGAATTTACATTGAATGAAGTTGGGAGAATCTTACTCTTCCTTTCCATTAGGCTGACTTAAGAAATCAGCTTGCAGCACAGCTCTGCGACCTCTGACCTTTTCACTGACATCTACTTAAACTTAAGGAATGTGCTTCCCCCCTCCCATCTTTAATATGGTGGGCAACATTTTGGGACACACAGCATCTGCAGGAAAACTGATTGCATACATGACCCAGCTCTGTGACCCCTGGGAGTATACTGTGGTCTGCTGTTATCGCAAACTACTCCTCACCCCTCCCTTAGGAGACTTTTTAAGGCAATTAGGGTTAGTTAACAGAGCTATTTAAATACAGTTTTGCGCTTTTCACTACAAAACAAATTAGCAGGTTCTAGGTACTCTGCTTAAAAAATAATAATTCACATACAAATAAAACCTAAAAATCTGAAAAGATTAATCAGAGTGAGATACAAAACAATTCCCCCCTTAGGGGATTATCATATCTGCGGCAATTGCAAATTGTACATTAGGATCCTATAAGAAAGCATGGTTATATTAGCATACATAGCAATTAACCTATTTAAAACTGTGCTCTTATAGATTCTATTTATCAATAACATTGGGTCAGACTTTATGTATAAAGTTCCTCTATTATCCTGTAACGCCCTGAGCTACTAAACTCAACCTCCCTGTATATGGGGGTAAATCTCCAACTATGGGAGTTAACTGGCCAGGAATTAATAGGAAGGTTCCTGAGTCAAACGAAGGACTAGAACCGGGCCCTGTACCGCCTAGGCTAATGAGACCTACATCTGTTCCCTATCTTGGGACAATTTACTATAAATTTCTGGCGATACAAAAACATCAATTGTGTTTAGCATAGACAAACAACTCCTGAGTTGATTTACATGTCATGCACTGGTTGCATTCATGTAATAACACTTTACTGCAACAACTCATCTGCGGTTCTGGTATGGGCTTAACCCCTTCAGTACCAGGACATTAATTTTGAGTATGTATATACCACGCCCTTCTAAGGGTTGTAAACGTTATCTGGCTGTAGCATTCTAATGCCAGCAACAATATACATGACAATT
>NW_024400192.1:0-44128 GCF_905171765.1 Bufo bufo
TCAGTTTGTCCGGTAGAAAACATAAAAAAATGGCTTTTGCTTAGAAAGAACCTTAATGATTCATTATTTATTCATTTGGATGGGACACTATTGACTATTTATCAATTTAATTATATTCTCAAAATGTGTTTAAAAAATATTGGTTTCGACAAACTCAAAATAACAGCTCACTCTTTTAGGATTGGAGCTGCTACTTATGCTGCACAATTGGGAATCGATGATAGTGTTATAATGAAACTAGGTAGATGGAAATCCAATTTTTTTAAGCTATAGATTTGTCCTAATTTAATTGTTCATTAATTTTAGGAACAATGAAAATAATTTGGATTCTAGGAAATGACACTATATCATTGGCTCAAAGACGATTAACTGTCAGAAAGTCATCAAATAATCTAGGATTTCCATAGAACTATTCTTTATTTTGGAGATCCGTAAAAGGTTTAAAATGTAGCAAACTGTTAGATGAATGCAAATGCCTTTTAGCTAATTGGCCGAAACCTAATTTAGTTATTTTACAGTTCGGTGCTGATGAATTAGGGAAGATAAAAACACTTGAAGTAATATGCGAATTAAAAGAAAATATAAGTCAAATTCGCAATGTACTTGGAAACCCCAAAGTAATTTTTTCTGAGATTATACCAAGCTTTACATTGTCTTATAAGGATCTGGCATTCAAAGAAAAAATACGCAAAAGAATAAATAAGCAAATGGAAAAATTAATGTCTAAGATTGGGGAAAATTCTTACAGGCACTGGGAATTAAATGGATTCACCAGAGGTCTTTACCACCCTTTGAAAGACCAGTTATCAGATATTGGTCTCGATATATTTAATGCTGATATTCAGAATATGATTGAAAAAGTATTCAATTAAAATGTATTTTAGGCTGCGATGTCTTTGGCCATGTCGCTTTGCGATGTGGCGGTGGGGGTTAAAGTCACTCCGTTGAGTGGACTTTGAGTTTTTAATTTGTTGAAATACATATGGAAGTTTATTACAATGGAATTGGAGATTTAATAAAAGGAATTAATATGGTTGTCTATTTCACACCTGTTGTTTCCGATCCTGTACACTAGAGCCTTGTGAAGAACGGCGTGCAATACTTATGTGCTGATCCTAGTACTTTCTTGGGAGTAAATCCAGTGAGACCAAAAAAATAAATAAAGGGTGTGATTCGGGAGGTTGGCCCTATATTATTATATTTTGATTTTTATTTTGTTTCAGGTGTGAGTAACCCATCTTTCTCTTTCTCTCTCTCTCCTTTCAGACAGGTGATGGTGTAAATGATGCCCCTGCTCTTAAAAAAGCGGAGATTGGAGTAGCTATGGGATCCGGAACAGCAGTTGCTAAAACTGCCTCAGAAATGGTTCTGGCTGATGACAACTTCTCCACTATTGTAGCTGCTGTGGAAGAGGGACGTGCAATTTACAGCAACATGAAGCAATTCAACAGATACCTCATCTCTTCTAATGTTTGAGTAGTGGTTTGGGGAGTATGACCTTTTTAACAAAAGATTTAGTTGGCTGTGAAGTTGACAAAACATTTTAGCTAGTTCCACAGGTCTACACTATATTTGAATAATTTTTATATTTTATTTTTTTATGGAAAATCTGTTACTGATATATTTATTTTTCTCTTCCACTAGTATTTTCCTGACTGCTGCCCTTGGCTTCCCTGAAGCATTAATTCCTGTTCAACTGTTGTGGGTGAAGTAACAGACGGCCTTCCTGCCATTGCATTGGGCTTCAATCCTCATGATCTGGACATTATGAGCAAGCCACCACTTAATCCCAAGGTATCTCTGATAAGTGGCTGGCTATTCTGTCGCTATCTTGCTATTGGATGTAAGTTTGCTTTATCCCAGTAAGGGTCCATTCACACGTCCAACTTTTTTGCGGTCCGCAAATTACGGTTCAGCAAAGCACAGACATCAGCCATGTGCGTTCCGCATTTTGCGGACCGCACATGGCCAGCACTATAATAGAAATGCCTTTTCTTGTCCGTGGATTATATACATATTTTTTTACTTTTATTTATTTTCTTTTACGGGGCCACAGAACAGAAGTTTGCATGCGGACAGCACACAGGGTGCTGTCCACTTTTTTTTTTTTGTAAAAATGTTATTCCAAAAATAATAACATGACATAATACATGCATGTTTGAGAACAGTCTCAAAAGTATACATAGAAGAGTAGGTACATAAGCTACAGTACATACAAAAACAAAGAACTGTCCTGCAAGAGAACAAGAGAAAAACAAAAACCCTAGCTACTGTATGTATCTTATCTATGATCCGTAAAAATTTATTCTGCTTATAGTTATTTTCACTGAAAAACCATGCAGTACCCCGTATATGCTATCTAGAGGTGCCCAAGATAGTGTGATCGAGTATTGACATATCCAGTTATCCTCTTAATAATTTAACTAATGTGCCCTTTGGTGAGTTTAAAGGGAACCTGTCATGTGGATATTTGATTATAATCTAACTAATTATATACAATCATTAACTACTAAAAAGTACCTTAGATGTATTCACTTACTGGTGTAACAGATGGTTATCTCATAATATACACACAAAGATGCCGCATGCTAATGCTGATTTGAGTCCGGCGTGATGTCATTGAGTCCAACGTATATTTAATTCTGAGCTATAGCCACTCCCCTGCCCACCTGCTGCTGGTTCATATGGAAACAAACTGTCATTCAGCAGCAGGTGGGTGGGGAGAGTCAGGAGCTCATGAATATTCATGACTCATCATTATCAGCTGGAGCTTTTCAATACAAGATGTTGGCAGATTGACTGGGTCAATTAAAGAAAGTGACCCAGCATTGTGCTAAGAGAATCAGTCACTTATTTATGTTGCCCTTAGTTAGGACACTATAAAACTGGTGACAGGTTCCCTTTAAAGGATCCCACCACCTTGCTAATTTCCATGCCAGAAAGAAAGCGGACTATAAAGCCCTTCCATTTCTTAAAGAACTTTTCCACTTTGCTCTCCTTGCATATCTCTACCTCCCTTTGCTCTAATGCCAACAAATCTTTCATAGTTTGTTTGATCGTACCTCTGGATTTACAAAATGGATCTTTTCGTTACCATACTCGGAGCATATAAAAGCTTCGGTAAATTACGTTTCACTGGGCCCTCCCCTTTCATCTCCTCTCAGTAGTAGAATTAATAAACCATTGGCGTCATGGGAATTTCTATGTTGTATATGTCTTTAACAATTTGCGCCACCTGGGACCACAAATCTGAGATCTGTGGGCAAGTCCATAATCCATAGAACAAATCAGTCAGCGGTGCCTGACAGGACGGGCAGTTCATCAATCTATCAGGTCTCTTAGGAGAAGACGGCAAGTTAAAAGCATATATCGCATTATGCATAATACGAAAATGGGTATCCCTCCAGACTTCATTTAATATACAGTATTTTTTCTCTATCCCCACCATCCTTTTATTATCTTTTACCCCGCTTGTTGATCTTCTAATATTCAAGCCCATGGCCTGAATGTCAAGGGAGGGACCCCATCTCCCAATTCTCCCCTAATTTGTGAGTAAAGAGAGGAAATAGACTGGGGACCTGTCTCCTTCTGTAAAATCTTATCAAAATTGTTTTTCTGTGTCTCCTTTGAAGGGTCAGATAATCTATCTGTTAGGAATTTATGAACTTGGGCAAACTGGATGATTTGGAAGGGGCTCAAAATTTTATTTATCCCTTATTTCCTGAAATGTCAACCATCTGTTTCCGAAATCATTCAACATATGTTGACAGAGAGTATCCCTTTCGTTCTCCATTCCCTGAATAAACTATTGACTCTACCCTGCTCAAACTCGGGATGGTTCCATAAAAGGTAGATATTCGGATATCCTATGACACAATCCAAATTGGAGTCTAATAGCTTTCCACACTGCCCATGTATGTCTGAAAAGGCCTGAATTTCTAAGCTGCATGGGTATATCTTTCAAACGGACATGTAATAAGGTAGTAAGATCCCATGGAAACAGAATTGTCTCTCTAGAATGTAGTCTGAGTGAAAATTTGTCTTCCTCACCCAGTCTATAACATGTCTCAGGATGCAAGATAAATTATAAAGCCTAATATATGGCAAATTCATCCCTCCCTTCATCTTGAGGGCCATGAGTTTCTGTATCCCTATTCTGGGATGCCTTCCTTGCCACAGAAAACGCGACACCTCTCTATGTATTTTGTTTGTGTCTGTGTTTGATCAGGAGAGGTAGGGTCTGTAGAGGATATAAAAGTCTTGAAAAAGTCATCATCTTAATTAAATGTATCCTGCCCAAAAGTGACAATGGTAAGTTACATCACCTGCGTAGTTCTAGTATTATTTTAGTTATTAAGGGCGTGTAGTTAAGTTTGTACAAGGAATCTGAGCTATGTCCCACCTTAATTCCCAAATGAGTAAGGGCTCTTTCACACTTGCGTTATTGTCTTCCGGCATAGAGTTCCGTCGTCGGGACTCTATGCCGGAAGAATACTGATCAGGATTATCCTAATGCATTCTGAATGGAGAGTAATCCGTTCAGGATGCATCAGGATGTCTTCAGTTCCGGTACGGAACGTTTTTTGGCCGGAGAAAATACCGCAGCATGCTGCGCTTTTTGCTCCGGCCAAAAATCCTGAAGACTTGCCGCAAGGCCGGATCCGGGATCAATGCCCATTGAAAGGCATTGATCCGGATCCGGCCTTAAGCTAAACGTCGTTTCGGCGCATTGCCGGACCCGACGTTTAGCTTTTTCTGAATGGTTACCATGGCTACCGGGACGCTAAAGTCCTGACAGCCATGGTAAGTGTAGCGGGGAGCGGTGTACTTACCGTCCGTGCGGCTCCCCGGGCGCTCCAGAGTGACGTCAGGGCGCCCCAAGCGCATGGATCACATGATCACATGGATCACGTCATCCATGCGCATGGGGCGCTCTGACGTCATTCTGGAGCGCCCAGGGAGCCGCACGGACTGTAAGTATACCGCTCCCCCGCTCCCCGCTCCTACTATGGCAACCAGGACTTTAATAGCGTCCTGGCTGCCATAGTAACACTGAGCGCATTTGGAAGACGGTTCCGTCTTCAAATGCTTTCAGTACACTTGCGTTGTTACGGATCCGGCAGGCACCTCCGGCAACGGAAGTGCATGCCGGATCCCAACAACGCAATTGTGAAAGAGGCCTTATAAAGTCTCTTGCTAGCTAAATACCACTTAATGTTGAACTTCGGTCAGCTCCCCCCGTCTCCCTTCCCAGTCGCAAAAGCACACATTTAGATATGTTTATTTTAAAGCCTGATCATTTTCCGAAGTCATTTATACTACTTAGTACCCTTGGGAGTTCCTCATGAGGATGTTCTAGAAATAAAATATCGTCAGCGAAAAAGGCTACTTTAAGCTCCTCCTTTCCCACCTTAATGCCCTCAAATTCTCCTCGTGAATTAAGATATTTAACCAAAGGTTCTATTGCTAAATTAAATAAAAAAGGAAACAGAGGGCAGCCCTGTCTGGTGCCTCTAAATAAATCAAAGGGTCGGGACAAAAAACCTTGAATCCCTATTCTAGCTTGGGGATATGAGTATAATTGATCTACATACTTCCGAAATTAGCCCGTAATCCTAAATTTATTGAGCACCCGCTCACGCCCAATGAATACTATCAAAAGCTTTTTCGGCCTCTAGACTGACCAGGGCGGGCCCCAAGGTCTCTTTCCTATCCCATTCATCACGTCTAGAGCCGCCAAAACTCTTCGTATGCTTGTACCCGCCGATCTCCCTTTCACAAACCTGACTTGCAATGGGTGACGGAAGTAGTTGAGCCAGTCTGTTAACCATTACTTTTTAGGTCTTGATTAATGAGGGAGATCGGACGGTATGACGCTGGATCCTCAACCGATTTTACCTTTTTTTTGGGATCATTCTAATGTGTGCTGTATTCATTTGCGGTGTTAGCCCCTCGCCTTTTAAGCAATGTATTACCGACACAGGACAATAGAGGTGAGATCTGTGTTTTCAGTAACTTATAAAAATCCCCTGAGTAACCATCGGGCCCTGGTGTTTTTATCTCATGGTAAATGGGAGATAGTATTATGTATTTCTTCTGCTGTGATGGGTTTATCAAGGAACTCCATCTGTTTGGACGACAAAAGTCCCAAGTTTAGTCCCTCCAGAAAGTTTTTCACCCTCCCTGCAATAGCTTGGCTTGGAATACAAGGATGAATAATACTCCCTAAATATGTTTAATATTTCCGAAGGGGTTGATCTCAAGTCCCCTTTAGAGTCACGGAGCTGATAAATAGGTGGAGTTAGATGACGTCCTTTAGCTAAATTGGCTAATAGTTTTCCCGCTTTGTTCCCAAATTTGTGTACCTCCAGTTCCAATTGGGCCCTATAAAAACCTCGTCTCTCCGCCAAATTATCAAAGTCCCTTCTATTCTCTATCCACGCTTGTTTATTGTTTTTTGGGGGGGTATGGTTATGCACAAATTCCCTATAGGTCTGTTGAACCTTTTTGCTGGCTGTAATATAATGCGTCTTAGTACTTTTTTTAATTCCAGATAAGTGTGAGATTAGACGGCCTCTAAACACTGCTTTACCAGCTTCCCAGAACAGTATTGGGTTCGTTACCTGTTCTTGATTTAAAGTGCTGTATTCCAGCTACCAGCCTTTTAACAATTCAGCGAAGACTTCGTCTTTTGCTAAGGAGGACGGGACCCTCCATGAGTTCTGCGCGTGGGAGTAATGAGAAAATTCCCTATCATCAGGATGCGCAGTTCTCCACACATCTAGCATGGATATATCTTCCAACAGGGAAACTAACAATACCCTTCCTCCTTTTTCCCCATGGATTGAAGGCTTATTGGACTGTTTACGGTCTTCTCTTGCCTGTACTACTGCATTAAAGTCTCCCCCTATTAGCTTGTTCCTATCTCGTAGGGAGTCAAAGGGTTTTTGAGCAGCATTGGGGGCGTAGACATTATAAATGTGCAGTTCTCCATCCGGCTCCTGAAGTTTTAGCACTGACACTCTACCTGCGTCATCAGCATACTGGTCATGTGCTCTGTGTACTTAGTTCTTATGTATTAGTGTAATGACTCCTGCTTTATTCTGGACTGCTGGGGAGCCAAATACCTTCCCTACCCAAAGCTTAGCCATTCTCTGGAAGTCCGATTCAACTAGCTGCATTTCCTGGAGAAGGGAAATATCCGCGCCTAATCGTTTAAGGTGACTCAACACCATCATGCGCTTCTGTGGGGAACACAAGCCCTTTACATTCCACGTAATTATCTTAACCATTGTATAGACAGCATCCCCCCCCACCTTTGCAGTAGCGGATCATACATAATAGCTGGTTGCAGGACTAACATCAATTAAATTCAACATAATAACAGAAACATTTCAAACCAAAATTTTTCAAAGTAAAAAAACTGAGTATCGTGACTTTCTGGCATCTTGCGACACTCCTTTTTTCTCCCAACTAAAACTTGTGTTTACTTAGGAACAAAGCTGAATAAGTAGAACAGAGACCCTGAAGTTCCGTGTCAATTAAACATGTAGTGTTAACATGCCCAAGATTACCTTAGCATCTATGTCTCTGTCGATCTTTAGGGGACATATTGGGACTGTCTTTCACCCTTCTCGACGCAGCTTGAGACGATCAACTTAATATGGACCTTGGGCAAAAAAACTTCCACGTCAGAAGCTGAAGTAGAAGACTTATAAGAACCATCTGCACATTTCACTAGTAGCACAGCTGGGAATAATAGTTGAAAGCAGATGTGGTGCCTATATAAAGAGGTACAAAGCGCACTGAAGGTTTTCCTTCTTTTAGTCACCGCTGCGGAGTAGTCATTACATAGCATGATTTTATGGCCTCGATATTCCAGTGGTTCTTTATGAGCCCTATAAGCTCTTATAAACTCCTCTTTGTCCGTGAAGTCCAGGTATTTTATGATGACCTGTCTAGGTCAGTGAGATCCCTCTGTATCACCGTTGGGGAGATCCGCCGTAGTTAGATTCGGTCCCAGCCGATGTACCCGTTCCATTTTCCTTAGAGTTGGGGTGAGACCTAAGGCTTTTGGCTAGTCCGATTCGCAAATGCGCCTCAGATCTGCGGCAGGGATTCCTTCTGGCAGACCCACCAGGCGCAGGTTGCTGCGGCGGGAGCGGTTCTCTACATTACCAACCTTTTCTTTTAGGTCATCCACTATTTTCTGGAGCCGTGCCATTTTGTTGGTAGTGCCCTCAAAATTGTCTTCCAAATCTTATGTGCACTGTTCCAACTCATTTAAATGGCAGCCCTGTTGGTTTAGGGCTTCTTGAAGCTCAGATAGCACCGAGTGCACTGTCGCTGATAAGGAGGCTTTCAGGTCCGGAGCCAGGCGAACTGCCACCTCTACCGCTAGGCTCTTTAGGTCCACCTTTGGGAGCGGATGGGACCCGAACATGTCCTCTTGAGAGGGGGCCGATTGGGAGCTGAGCAGATCATCAGTCAACGCAGCGGTAACTTGTTCTGACGCCATCTTGGGAGCAGTGGTATTCAGCTGCTTGCTGCCCGCGTCCGCCCCTTTCTGTCGCTTTTCTCCCACTTCTCAGTATGTACCTTTCCATATAGTCGGGTAAACTTTTGCGGGGATACCCACCCTAAGCTATAGATTTAAATTACCGTACTAAAAGATACAAAATGTTTTATTTGCATTGCTTGGATCTTTTCTGGGCCTTCTATTAAACAGGTTATGTTGGTGCCGCTACAGTTGGAGCCGCAGCCTGGTAGTTTATTGCAGCTGATGATGGACCAAGAGTTCTTTTCTACCAACTGGTATTCATCTTGACTAAAGATGAGTGAGTTTCTCAATTATTTTTAAAAAAAAGATTTGGTTCGATCCGAATTTATTTGCTGCATATTGTGTTAAACTGCTATATCCGGGCTGCAGAGAGCCTTTATAGCAGTGTAGAACACTGTGCCTTGCAGTAACACGCATAGGAAGTCTGCTGTGGTAGTGAAATACTGTGAGTCAGAATGACATGCAGATGACAGGCGTCTCTCTTAGAATCACTGCACACTTCGCTTATTTGGGCAGTCACAAGGCTAAAACTGACCAAATGGCTCAAGTATTAACTCAGCCTCACAGGCAGATGTTAGCGTCAAGAAAAAGCGCACTCCTTTTATACCCTCATCAGCTGATTCCACATAGATGTATACAGGACCTGTTCTATTAAACGCTTATACAAATAGAGCCTCCCCCAGACAGAGTGGAGAGGGTGTCAGTAGTAAGTTTGTGTTGAAGTCACTGATTAATTTGCCTTCCTCTGATCTGTCAGAACAATAACCTACAAAAAAACGATCCTGTCTGTGGTCAGCATTTTGTCAGTAATCCATCAGTATTGCTAAAGTGCATCTCATTTTTCAAATAAAGGTCAAATAAATGATGATGTCAGCCAGGCCGAAAGGCAAAATAGTGGCCCAGTCATGAAGTGGGGAGGGTGGGAACAGCATGAGAAGTCCACGACGTGGCCCTATGACATAGTGGTGAGGTGGAAGCAGCATGAGGAGCCCACAGAGTGGCCCAATGACTGTCTGGATGTGGCAGCAGTATCAGGAGGATACCACAGAGTGGCAAGGTGACAGTGTGTAGATGGCACCAGCATCAGGAGACCACAAAGTGACCCAGTGACAGTGGGGAGGTGGGTGGCAATACCAGTACCCACTGACTAAGGTAGGTGAAAGGAGGAGCACTTGGCATCAGAGCAGTAGCGGAGGCAGGTAGCCAGAAGAAACCGGTCTCTTTTGTCAAGGTTTGGGTGAGGCGGCATGGATGATCTAATCAGATGTATCGGGCATTGGTGGGTGGAAATCTGGCTTATCCACGCCTGATTCATCTTGACAAAAATCTGTCTCTCCACATTTTGGGTGGACAGGTGAGCTCTTCTTGGGGTAACTATGGCCCCCGCCGCCCTAAACATCCGCTCTGATGCCACACTACTGGCCAGCCGGGCAGGACCACTTTTCCAGGGCAAACTCTGTCAGTTGCGGCCACAAATCCAGTTTGGCTGCCCAGTAGTCCAGTGTATTTTCAATGACGGCTGGCAGGATGCTATCCAAGTATGCCATCCATCACCTGCTAGTTCAGGTACTGCTGGTGAATAGTTTCTTCACTATGTGGGTGAAGAAAGATGCTCATCAGCAACTGTAGACTCAGGCTGCTGCTGATGGAGCTGCTCCTGCCACCCCACCCCTCCCCAGCAGCCACTGCGAGAGGGTGGACGATGGCATAGATGGGCAGCGGCCAACTGACTACATAGGATGTCTCTGTAGTAATGAACTTTGTGAAGAGACAGAAGTCATCCCTCTGCCTAATAGTGACAATTCAGCTGTCACTATGCAAGCAAGTGAGCATGCATCGGGCCATTTGTGTAAGTGACTCGGAGGGACTCCCTGCCTCTATCTTCACTGCATACTGCCACGATGTGTCTGGGTCCTCTGTCTTGTCTACCTCATCGAGCTCCTCTGGCTGCTCCTCCTCTCCTGTCAGATGAGTAGAAAAACCACTCATTTCGCTACACATGCCTGTGCTTCAATGTCCTCCTCCACCTTTTCCTTTTCCAGTTCAGCCCCCACAGGGCTTATGTGGCCATGAGATCTAGGCGCCACATCTCCTGTCCCCTGACCAGCCATTGTTACCACCATCTGTTCCAGGACATGAAACAGTGGAATGACGTCATTCATCCGGTAGTCCTGGCGACTGACAAAACCCGTGGCGTCCTCAAAGAGCCTGAGCAAACGGCAGGTGTCATGCATGAGCTGCCACTGGCTGACATAGAAGTTACACAGGGGAGTACTCCTATCCGCTTGGATCATCAAGAAATCGTTTATGGCCTTTCTCTGTTCGTATAGTCGGTCCATCATAAATGGGAACGTCGCATATCAGCCTATGTTGGGGGGAGGTCGTTCTGCAGATCAAGGAGGATGTGCTTTGCGGTGTACGAATGGCTGAAGTGCATGCAAAGTTTCCTGGCCATTTTTAGGATGTCTTGGAGATGGGTGGAAGACTTCAGGAACTGTTTGACAACCAGATTGAACTCTTGTGCCATGCAGGGCGCATGGCTCAGCCTTCCTTGACGCAGCGCCGACACCATGTTCTTCCCGTTGTCGGTCACCATGGTTCTGACTTTCAGTTGTCACAGAGAAAGCCAGGATTTGATTTCTTGATGAATCACACGGAGCAGTTCCTCCCCTGTGTGAGGCAAACTAGGTGCAGAACAGTGTGACACCGCCATGCCTGGCACCTGTGGTATGCTGGAGGGGCACTGTGACTTGTCCCTGCAGTGGATGCTCAGGACATGGTGGAGGAGGCAGAGGCATACATGGTCGCTGGACCAACGGCATGAGAACGTGGATGCTGAAGCGGCGTCACCTGGCCAAGTTGCTGGTGTGGCTGTACAGGAACCACATTCACCCAGTGGGCCATAAAGGACATGTATTGTCCCTGACCGAAGTAACAGCTCCACACGTCGGCGCTGCCGTGCACTTTGGCAGACACCGACAGGCTCAAGGACTGGCCCACCTTCTGTTCTACATACGTATGCAGGGCTGTTACTGCCTTTTTTGTAAAGAAATTACAGCTTGGGACTCTCCATTTCGGCTTGGCACAAGCCATCAGTTCTCTGAAAGGTGCAGAGTCCACCACTTGGAAAAGGGAGGGACTGCAGCACCAGCAACTTGGCCAGGAGCACATTCAGCTTCTGCGCCATTGGATGCATGCATACTGTTGTCTCTTGGCAATCGCTTCAGGGATTTGATTGCTGACAGAATGACTGACGAGGATTAGGAGGAGGAGAAGGAGCAGGAGCATCAGGACCAGCAGACAATGGGAAGGACAGACAGTTCCCTTTGGCTGAGGTGGTGGAGCCTTGACTGCCTGAAATCGTGTACCGCGTGCCACTGGGTGATGCAGCGGTTGCTGTGGCAGGCTGGATCACCACATCTGAGCCACGGTTGTCCCAGGCCACTTTAAGGTGAGACTGCATGTGTTGACGCAGGGCTGTGGCACTCTGGCCACTCCACCTTCTGCCCATATATTTTACATATGACCATGTTTACCTCCTCCGGCGGCTTTACAAAGAACTGCCACGCCGCCGAGTAAAAAATATAGAAGAAAGGAGCGTCAGTTTAAGAAAACAAATAGGTGAAGTACAGACGTAAAAAGGGTGTCGGGAATGTGAGGTGCCAAGGAGTACCAAAGTAGAGACAAAGACTGAAGTCAATGGCAGAAGGCTGCTCACACTACAGGGCTCTGACTAGCAGACCGTGGTTCAAGAGTGAGAAGACAAAAACGATCAGTGGAGCACCAGATAACACTGATAACCAATCTAGGGATGATTAGTCCCGGAACGGATATTATAATGATAGAATAAAAATGTGGTGTTATTACACCTGATTCTACGGTTGCACGTACTCAATAGAGACAATAATATATAGATAACAATGTTACTAACACAAAATTGTGCTCTAAATTATGAAAGCGTGCATCCGTACGGATTTTTACTCACTTCACCAGGGGGGGGGGGGGGGGGGCGCAAGATAAAGCACTTGACGCCATAAAGCCCCCCCTCGCCGGGATCACCTGTAGAATGTTAGGTATCCTCGCGGTCCTTCAGATAGATGAAGGTGAACTCCAATAATTAAGCAAGGTTCCTTTAATAACTGAATCAGCTCAACGCGTTTCGGGGTTGTTATAAACCCCTTCCTCAGGAGCAATAAAATAACATGCAACATACAGGGATTTATATACACCTATACATCAAAAATAGGTCTGAGCATCAAAAAGGGCCGCCAAATCGTACTACGAACAACAAATATATGTTCGGAAAGGTATATCAGCGCTGCCACCCACCGGTCCGCTTGACAAAGCATGCGTGACCCGTGGGCACAGTGCGATGTATTATTTCAGCTGTATAAAAAATACAAAAATGTGGCGAGATAGTGGATCACCCAACAATGATGGATCATGTTAGGTTTTTTCGTCCATTGTGTACTGGTTGCCTACCCATCCAGTTTATATATGTATTTACCTTTTTTATGACACCTGGATTTTATTGTTGTTTTTCTCTTGATTTTGATATTCAAATGTATGGGCGAGAGAGTGATGTATCCCCATAAGGGATTGATGGCGGTTCGTGGGGATATCCCGGCGACGCTTATCTCCCCCATAAAATTTACACTGATGGCTCCCTAACATGATCCATCATTGTTGGGTGATCCACTATCTCGCCACATTTTTGTATTTTTTATACAGCTGTAATAATACATCGCACTGTGCCCACGGGTCACGCATGCTTTGTCAAGCGGACCGGTGGGTGGCAGCGCTGATATACCTTTCCGAACATATATTTGTTGTTCGCAGTACGATCCATGGTTTTGTTGTCATTTTCTCCATGACTACGTCTACGTAGTGACTGCTGGGCGGCACCGATTACCTTTAGGACATGCGCATACTACATGTGAGACCGCCGCGGCCATTTTTGTTTTGGCTGCTATTCAGTCTTTGGCTGTTGCGGTAATCGCGAGATTTGTTTTCCTCGCGCATGCGCAGTCTGTGAATTGAGACGCCACTGCACACGATCTATGCCGCACACAGTTCCCCACCGGACAGGGAGTTTTTAAATTCACTTCATCAGGATAATCACCTGCACTCATTATGTTTCCTTTCACAGTAAGCACGATATGCTATATTAATGTTTTATAATTTTTTATGCACCATATTCGCCGGATCTCGGCGGTTTATTATATGTAATTTTTGTAACCACTTATAATCTTTTTGTCTTGTATTTTTACTATAATTTATTCAATTGATGTTAATACATTGTGGATTGATATCCCTATTTAAACCATGTTTGTATCACATGTGCACCATGCTTGATAAAGACAGCAACAAGCTGTTGAAACGTCGCTTGACTTTGGGTCTAATAAACTACCGTTTGCTTTTGACATCCTGGAGTGCTGCTGGCTATTTTTCTACCTTTATATATATATATAATATATATATATACACTCATCTAAAGAATTATTAGGAACACCATACTAATACGGTGTTGGACACCCTTTTGCCTTCAGAACTGCCTTAATTCTACGTGGCATTGATTCAACAAGGTGCTGATAGCATTCTTTAGAAATGTTGGCCCATATTGATAGGATAGCATCTTGCAGTTGATGGAGATTTGAGTGATGCACATCCAGGGCACGAAGCTCCCGTTCCACCACATCCCAAAGATGCTCTATTGGGTTGAGATCTGGTGACTGTGGGGGCCATTTTAGTACAGTGAACTCATTGTCATGTTCAAGAAACCAATTTGAAATGATTCGAGCTTTGTGACATGGTGCATTATCCTGCTGGAAGTAGCCATCAGAGGATGGATACATGTTCTCATTCTGTTTACGCCAAATTCGGACTCTACCATTTGAATGTCTCAACAGATATCGAGACTCATCGGACCAGGCAACATTTTTCCAGTCTTCAACAGTCCAATTTTGGTGAGCTTGTGCAAATTGTAGCCTCTTTTTCCTATTTGTAGTGGAGATGAGTGGTACCCAGTGGGGTCTTCTGCTGTTGTAGCCCATCCGCCTCAAGGTTGTGCGTGTTGTGGCTTCACAAATTCTTTGCTGCATACCTCGGTTGTAACGAGTGGTTATTTCAGTCAACGTTGCTCTTCTATCAGCTTGAATCAATCTGCCCATTCTCCTCTGACCTCTAGCATCCACAAGGCATTTTTGCCCACAGGACTGCCGCATACTGGATGTTTTTCCCTTTTCACACCATTCTTTGTAAACCCTAGAAATGGTTGTGCGTGAAAATCCCAGTAACTGAGCAGATTGTGAAATACTCAGACTGGCCCGTCTGGCACCAACAACCATGCCACGCTCAAAATTGCTTAAATCACCTTTCTTTCCCATTCTGACATTCAGTTTGGAGTTCAGGAGATTGTCTTGACCAGGACCACCCCCCTAAATGCATTGAAGCAACTGCCATGTGATTGGTTGACTAGATAATCGCATTAATGAAAAATAGAACAGGTGTTCCTAATAATTCTTTAGGTGAGTGTATATCTATAATGCAAAATATAGATGAGAATGGCTAAAAATATATATATATAAATAAAAATATAAATAGTAATAAACACCCATATAAGTATGGATGTCAAAATAGATGTAAAAATAAAACAATGACCTGTGCATATACCATGCTCCAAATTACTAGAGGTTCTGGCTTTACGGGTACTATTAACTGGCCCGTGCGCACACGTATATCCATATACAACTAGGATAAAACAATATATATATATATATATACACTCACCTAAAGAATTATTAGGAACACCATACTAATACGGTGTTGGACCCCCTTTTGCCTTCAGAACTGCCTTAATTCTACGTGGCATTGATTCAACAAGGTGCTGATAGCATTCTTTAGAAATGTTGGCCCATATTGATAGGATAGCATCTTGCAGTTGATGGAGATTTGAGGGATGCACATCCAGGGCACGAAGCTCCCGTTCCACCACATCCCAAAGATGCTCTATTGGGTTGAGATCTGGTGACTGTGGGGGCCATTTTAGTACAGTGAACTCATTGTCATGTTCAAGAAACCAATTTGAAATGATTCGAGCTTTGTGACATGGTGCATTATCCTGCTGGAAGTAGCCATCAGAGGATGGATACATGTTCTCATTCTGTTTACGCCAAATTTGGACTCTACCATTTGAATGTCTCAACAGAAATCGAGACTCATCAGACCAGGCAACATTTTTCCAGTCTTCAACAGTCCAATTTTGGTGACCTCATGCAAATTGTAGCCTCTTTTTCCTATTTGTAGTGGA
The DNA here is from genome assembly GCF_905171765.1 of Bufo bufo. NCBI lineage: Eukaryota > Metazoa > Chordata > Amphibia > Anura > Bufonidae > Bufo > Bufo bufo. Next base: position 15,870 of record NW_024400192.1, read on the forward strand.
GATGAGTGGTACCCGGTGAGGTCTTCTGCTGTTGTATCCCATCCGCCTGAAGGTTGTGCGTGTTGTGGCTTCACAAATGCTTTGCTGCATACCTCGGTTGTAACGAGTGGTTATTTCAGTCAACGCTGCTCTTCTATCAGCTTGAATCAGTCGGCCCATTCTCCTCTGACCTCTAGCATCCACAAGGCATTTTTGCCCACAGGACTGCCGCATACTGGATGTTTTTCCCTTTTCACACCATTTTTTGTAAACCCTAGAAATGGTTGTGCGTGAAAATCCAAGTAACTGAGCAGATTGTGAAATACTCAGGAGATTGTCTTGACCAGGACCACACCCCTAAATGCATTGAAGAAACTGCCATGTGAATGGTTGACTAGATAATTGCATTAATGAGAAATAGAACAGGTGTTCCTAATAATTCTTTAGGTGAGTGTGTGTATATATATATATATACACACATTTACATATACATGGGCAGGCATATACCCACACATACATACGTGGACCGCCAAAAAATATATATACCGATAAGACCAATGATATTGTAATTTATAAAAATGATCGTATATATGTATAAAAAATATATGTATAAAAAATAATAAATAAAACATAAATATGTAAAATATATATAGAATATTATATATATATATATATATATATATATATATATATACAGTTGCAAGAAAAAGTATGTGATCCCTTTGGAATGATATGGATTTCTGCACAAATTGGTCATAAAATGTGATCTGATCTTCATCTAAGTCACAACAATAGACAATCACAGTCTGCTTAAACTAATAACACACAAAGTATTAAATGTTACCATGTTTTTATTAAACACCCCATGTAAACATTCACAGTGCAGGTGGAAAAAGTATGTGAACCCTTGGATTTAATAACTGGTTGAACCTCCTTTGGCAGCAATAACTTCAACCAAACGTTTTCTGTAGTTGCAGATCAGACGTGCACAACGGTCAGGAGTAATTCTTGACCATTCCTCTTTACAGAACTGTTTCAGTTCAGCAATATTCTTGGGATGTCTTGTGTGAATCGCTTTCTTGAGGTCATGCCACAGCATCTCAATCGGGTTGAGGTCAGGACCTGACTGGGCCACTCCAGAAGGCGTATTTTCTTCTGTTTAAGCCATTCTGTTGTTGATTTACTTCTATGCTTTGGGTCGTTCTCCTGTTGCAACACCCATCTTCTGTTAATCTTCAGCTGGTGGACAGATGGCCTTAAGTTCTCCTGCAAATTGGCTTTATAAACTTGGGAATTCATTTTCCCTTCGATGATAGCAATCCGTCCAGGCCCTGACGCAGAAAAGCAGCCCCAAACCATGATGCCCCCACCACCATACTTCACAGTTGGGATGAGGTTTTTAAGTTTGTGTGCTGTGCCTCTTTTTCTCCACACATAGTGTTGTGTGTTTCGTCCAAACAACTCAACTTTGGTTTCATCTGCCCACAGAATATTTTGCCAGTACTGCTGTGGAACATCCAGGTGCTCTTGTGCAAACTGTAAACGTGCAGCAATGTTTTTTTTGGACAGCAGTGGCTTCCTCTGTGGTATTCTCCCATGAAATCCATTCTTGTTTAGTGTTTTACGTATCGTAGATTCACTAACAGGGATGTTAGCATATGCCAGAGACTTTTGTAAGTCTTTAGCTGACACTCTAGGATTCTTCTTCACCTCATTGAGCAGTCTGCGCTGTGCTCTTGCAGTCATCTTTACAGGATGGCCACTTCTAGGGAGAGTAGCAGCAGTGTTGAACTTTCTCCATTTATAGACAATTTGTCTTACCGTGGACTGATGAACAGCAAGGCTTTTGAAGATACTTTTATAACCCTTTCCAGCTTTATGCAAGTCAACAATTCTTAATTGTAGGTCTTCTGAGATCTCTTTTGTGCGAGGCATCATTCACATCAGGCAGTGCTTCTTGTAAAAAGCAAACCCAGAACTGGTGTGTGTTTTTTATAGGGCAGGGCAGCTGTAATGAACACCTCCAATCTTATCTCATTGATTGGACTCCAGTTGGCTGACACCTTACTCCAATTAGCTCTTGGAGATGTCATTAGTCTAGGGGTTCATAGACTTTTTCCACCTGCACTGTGAATGTTTACATGGTGTGTTCAATAAAAACAAGGTAACATTTAATTCTTTCTGTGTTATTAGTTTAAGCAGACTGTGATTGTCTATTGATGTGACTTAGATGAAGATCAGATCACATTTTATGACCAATTTGTGCAGAAATCCATATCATTCCAAAGGGTTCACATACTTTTTCTTGCAACTGTATATATATATATATACACATACACATATAAAATGATTATGCCGGTGTACAGTAATATCTCCATTGTTTCGACTATACAGCTGTGGACTACCCTCCAAGGTGTAGCTAATCCTTGATGTGCTTCTAAATTTTGTTGGAACTTAAAGGACGCAGATTATTGACACGATACATCCAGTATGTCGGAAATTTAATAGTCACCGTATTCAAAACTCTTGTTTAGGCCAAAGGGGGAAAGTGAATTGAACTGATAGATCCAGTACATTTCCCGTCTGCACAGCTGGGAATAAGATTGTGGTATCAGGTCTATGGGGGGGTTAGTATTTATCCCGTGTAGTCACCAGCATGTGCTTCAGAGAAATGTCTGGACACCCCATGTTTGAGATACTGTCGTTGGAAGTTAGAGCGATGGTTGTTAAGCCTTTCCCTTAGTGTTTGTGTTGTTCTGCCAATATATTGTAGGCCACAAGGGCACTCCAGCATATAGATGACATATCTGGAGTTGCAGTTCATATAATTTTTCAGGGGAATGGATTCTTTAGTGTTGGAAACAGTGACTGTATTTAGATTGTCAGAAATGTTACGGCAGCACAGGCAGCGTTTGGCCCCACACTTGAAGGATCCTTTAGGTGGACTTATGGATTCTTCGGTTTTCTTACCGGAATTCTGGGTGGCTAGTTTAGGACAGGAGGGTGCCAATAGATTTTTGAGGGTATGTGCTCGTCTGAACGTGATACCAGGTATCTTTGGAGCAAAATTACCAATGATGGGGTCTTGATGAAGGATGGACCAGTGTTTTTGAAATATCATCTTTATGGAATTATGGAGCGAATTATACCTAGTGAAAAAATTAAATTGTGTGCTCTGTGGTTTAGTTTGAACAACAGTGGTGCGGGGTTTTAAACAATCTGCCTGACTCTCCCTTGAGATACGGGACCTTGAATCGCATATAAGACTTGAGGGGTATCCTTTATCCCTAAATCTTTTTTCCAGTAGGTCTAACTGGTCGGTCAAGATCTTATTGTCTGAACAGTTTCTACGGACCCTCCTCATCTGTCCATAGGGGATGTTTTTCTTCCATTTATGGAAATGACAGCTGCTGAAATCAAGGTAGCTGTTGGCGTCGACGTCCTTAAAATATGTACTGGTCATGATCCGATTCCCGTTCGTCTGAAGATGTAGGTCTAGAAAGACCAATCTAGTTTGAGTCAGAATGAACAGTGAATTTTAAATTGCAGTTGTTCTGGTTCAGTTGCTAAATACACTGCTCAAAAAAATAAAGGGAACACTTAAACAACACAATGTAACTCCAAGTCAATCACACTTCTGTGAAATCAAACTGTCCACTTAGGAAGCAACACTGAGTGAAAATCAATTTCACATGCTGTTGTGCAAATGAGATAGACAACAGGTGGAAATTATAGGCAATTAGCAAGACACCCCCAATAAAGGAGTGGTTCTGCAGGTGGTGCCACAGACCACTTCTCAGTTCCTATGCTTCCTGGCTGATGTTTTGGTCACTTTTGAATGCTGCCGGTGCTTTCACTCAAGTGGTAGCATGAGACGGAGTCTACAACCCACACAAGTGGCTCAGGTAGTGCAGCTTATCCAGGATGGCACATCAACGCGAGCTGTGGCAAGAAGGTTTGCTGTGTCTGTCAGCATAGTGTCCAGAGCATGGAGGCGCTCCCAGGAGACAGGCCAGTACATCAGGAGATGTGGAGGAGGCCGTAGGAGGGCAACAACCCATCAGCAGGACCGATACCTCCGCCTTTGTGCAAAGAGGAACAGGAGGAGCACTGCCAGAGCCCTGCAAAATGACCTCCAGCAGGCCACAAAGGTGCATGTGTCTGCTCAAACGGTCAGAAACAGACTCCATGAGGGTGATATGAGGGCCCGACGTCCACAGGTGGGGGTTGTGCTTACAGCCCAACACCGTGCAGGACGTTTGGCATTTGCCAGAGAACACCAAGATTGGCAAATTCGCCACTGCCGCCCTGTGCTCTTCACAGATAAAAGCAGGTTCACACTGAGCATATGTGACAGATGTGACAGTCTTGAGACGCCGTGGAGAATGTTCTGCTGCCTGCAACATCCTCCAGCATGACCGGTTTGGCATTGGGTCAGTAATGGTGTGGGGTGGCATTTCTTTGGAGGGCCGCACAGCCTTCCATGTGCTCGCCAGAGGTAGCCTGACTTCCATTAGGTACCGAGATGAGATCCTCAGACCCCTTGTGAGACCATATGCTGGTGCGGTTGGCCCTGGGTTCCTCCTAATGCAAGACAATGCTAGACCTCATGTGGCTGGAGTGTGTCAGCAGTTCCTGCAAGACGAAGGCATTGATGCTATGGACTGGCCAGCCCGTTCCCCAGACCTGAATCCAATTGAGCACATCTGGGACATCATGTCTCGCTCTATCCACCAACGTCACGTTGCACCACAGACTGTCCAGGAGTTGGCAGATGCTTTAGTCCAGGTCTGGGAGGAGATCCCTCAGGAGACCGTCCGCCACCTCATCAGGAGCATGCACAGGCGTTGTAGGGAGGTCATACAAGCACGTGGAGGCCACACACACTACTGAGCCTCATTTTGACTTGTTTTAAGGACATTACATCAAAGTTGGATCAGCCTGTAGTGTGTTTTTCCACTTTAATTTTGAGTGTGACTCCAAATCCAGACCTCCATGGGTTGAAAAATTTGATTTCCATTTTTTTATTTTTGTGTGATTTTGTTGTCAGCACATTCAACTATGTAAAGAACAAAGTATTTCAGAAGAATATTTAATTAATTCAGATCTAGGATGTGTTATTTTTGTGTTCCCTTTATTTTTTTGAGCAGTGTATATGTGGAGAGGGAGGACTGGCCCCCCTTCCATATAAAAGTAATGTCGTCAATGAACCGCTTGTAAAAGATGATGTTTTCATGTTCCTGTAACCCATCTTGACTTTCAAAGGCTCCCATGAACAAATTGGCATAGGACGGGGCTTGGTTCCCATAGCAGTTCCACATGTTTGTAGAAAACATTCCCCCTGGTATTTAAAATAATTATGAGTTAATTTATGCTCAATGGAGTCCAAAATAAAAATATTTTGATTGGGAGGTGAATATATATCCTCTTCCAAAAAGCCTTTTACTGCTTTTAGACCCAAATTATATTGAATATTGCTATAAAGGGCCGAGACGTCCAGCGTCACCCTTAACCACCCAGATTCCCACTTGAAATCCTGCAGGAGTTGAATCAGGTGGCTCGAGTCCCTCAAATATGATGGTAAATGCTTTACATACCTTTGTAGGGTTTGATCTACATAGGCAGATAAGTTTGATGTTAATGAATCGATCCCTGAAATGATTGGGCGGCCTAGAGGATTGTTAAGACTTTTGTGGATTTTTGGTAGAAAAAATAAAAATGGAATAGATGGAAATGCGATCTTCAAAAACTGAGTCTCCTTTTTCGTGAGGATTTCTTCTGCATGACCCCTGTCTATATGGGTAATTAGAGTCTTTTTGAAAGATTCCGTTGGATCTCCTTGAAGTTTCATATAGTAACCTTCATCGGACAAGATTCTCAAGGCTTCAATATGATAAGCACCAGAATATAGAATAACTATCCCCCCTCCTTTGTCGGCACTTTTGATGACTATTTCTTTATTGGTTTTCAGGGAGGAGATAGCTTTTTCTTGGGCTCTAGTGAGGTTATGTTTTGGATTCATTTCTTTACCTTTAGAGTTAACCAAACCATTCAGATCAGTACGTACCATGTTATAAAATGTCTCCAAATGGGGACCACAATGTTCGATTAGATAAAAAATAGATCGAGGTTTGAATTGGGATGGAATAGGATGTTCAGAGAGGTCATCCATTAGGGCATCTATATCGTCTTCCTCTTTTGTGGCCATTTTAGAGTTAGTAGTGGTTGGGATGATGGAATTAGGGGCCAAATCTTTTAGCGCATAGTGACGTTTCAAGGTCAATTATCGTAAATACTAGTTCAAATCCACGAATAATTAAAATATATCGGGTCCCTTTTGTAGGACAGAATGATAACCCTTTTGAAAGTACTTCAACCTCAATATTGCTAAGGTTATATCTTGAGAGGTTGAATATTCCTTTTTCTATTTCTTTCAGATGTCTACTGGATTCTGATATTGTATTGATCTTCGGAGGAGAGTTGACCAAGTATGGAGATAATTGCTGAATACTAGAATATATTGGTCTGGATCCAGTTTGGATACCAGCCAAGGGAGACAAATGGGTGAGAGAGGATTGGTCTGCTAGATTGACTGGTAGGGCTAGAAAGGTTTCCGGACTGGATGTGTCCTCACTGTAGACCGATACATTATCTATTTCGTCAGTGAAGGTTTGATTTTGAGGCTCAGACGAACCAGATAACTTGTTGGGAGGAGTGTGCGTCCCTATTATTGGAAGGAGGGAATGTTCTGAGGTTACTGGAGGATATATGGACTGCTGTGGTGTATTGGGTATTATTAGTTCTGAAGTGATGTTATGTGGTGGTGGAGGTATCTGGCACTACACTACCCCCTCCGGAGTTCCGTCTCATAGTCCTGCATATCCTATCTTGTCTGGGTTCTGCGGCTATGATGGAGCACTTCAACTTTGGTGACCTGTAGAGGCCTGTGCATGGCACCTTTATGATGTTCACATTGTTACTGTGAGCCAAGGTGGGGGAGACTAGCGGATGTTTAGATTTCTGTTCGGGGAGTTTTATCTTAATATGCTTATGGGGGAGGTTGGGGTCTTGGGACCCCATTGGCGTGCATATGTCGACTGTTGGATCCTTCTTATCATGACATGTGGGTGTCAACATGGCTGGTGGTCTTTTGTGAGGGGGGAGGAGGAAGGACCCCCCCCCCCCCCCCCCCCCCCCCCCCGTTTTATCCATGAGAAGACTAGATGTGGATTGGACCTCTTGACTTCTATAGAAGGTTCTGCCAGAAAATGTTGGCTGATGGCTTTGAAAGCGATGTCTGGCCTCATGGGTGTTTGGTCTGATGGGATTGTTCGTGCTCCTAGTTGAATGATTATTGGCGTGATTATATGTGTCAAGTTCTAATGTGTAGAGATTGTATTGCCATCGTCTGATATGATTTGTTTTATAATCCTGAAGGTCTCATAGCAATTTCTTACATTTCTTTCTAACTTCATTGTATTCAAGTTTTCTCAGAAAAAAATCTAGAGGGAAGGGTGGCGGTCTCCTAATGTTGAGTGTTACTAATCTGTGATCTCAACTCTCTGCACATATTCATCATCGTTCATGAATACAGGTTTAAAAGTAATCCGCAGGCCTCTCGGGATAATGTCAATTTTTTTATAGTTTTTTTTTTTTATTGAGAGTAAATGTAAAACATACATATGATGAATACATTATAATACCATATGATGACATATGAAAACAATTGGTATGACAGAAGTTAGGTAATATCATTCCGGCTAGATGGAAGGGACAGTTAATGGAAGTTATAGCATATTATAGTACAACTATATGTTTATTTTCACTTTCTACAATTAATTTTAGTTTTCCACCATGGAAGGACAGGGGTGTACATGGTTCAGGATTCACCTCAAATTTCTATATGAGAGCCATGCTTTCCAGCAGGATCTAAAAAGGTGTATCTTGCGACTTCCCCAAACCGCAATCTCTTAGAATCTATAAATCTGGTCCATCTTTCCAATCCATTGGGAAATGGAAGGGAGGTCCGTGGACAACCAAAATGTAGGGATTAGAAGGCGGGCGGCACCTAGCATAACATAAGTCTAGTGGGGATCACTTTAGAGATGGAAGGACATGAACCCAGCAGAGCTAGTTGGGGTGAGATCGGTATTTGTACATTGCAAATTTTATTGGCAGTACTGAAGATATCGGACCACCATTTCTGAATGAGAGGACATTGCCACCAAATATGGTAGAAGGAGCCTCTTTGCTTTTTACACCTCCAACATGTGTCTGAACCATTTGGACTGTAGAAGCACGTGATATCAGGGGATCTATAACTGCGGGTTAGTATCTTTATAACCATTCTCTTGGGTTCGGACACATCTGGATGATTTATGTGGTCTCATTGGGATAATGTCCAAATTTAAGTAAATACTTAAAAAGTACCAGTCAATCTCATGACGGATAAAATCCTTTAGGTGTTTAGAGAGAAATTTACTGTCACCTGGAGTAGGAAAATTCCCGGTCTCAGTGTTGTTTGGAATATTGAGATTCTTAAGTTCTCTGAAGATTCTTTGTTGAAGACCTTGCAGGTCATTCCGTAAATACAGGGAACCCGGCTCCAGCCGGTTCTTCCCCGGGGGAAGTCCAGTACATGATGCAAAAAATATAGAAAAAAGGAGCGTCAGTTTAAGAAAACAAATAGGTGGAGTACAGATGGGAAAGGGGGTAGGGAATGTGAGGGGCCAAGGAGTACCAAAGTAGAGACCATATTTTATTCCATAACATGTATATGTTGGTTTTGTGAATTTCCCTTTTTGGATATCCTTTGTAGTCTTTTAATTCTCCTATAATTCGTCATGTAGATAAAGTTGCACATACTGTATATTTCCCCAAAAAATATGTAATTTATATCTAATACATTGTGCTGTATACATATATTCTGCCTAGGAGAGCTGCTGACCCGCATGTGCGCTCCACTTCTCTATAGGATTTTTCATCGCACCGGGTGCGTTCCAACTATGCGGTCCACGGGCCGGAAGTGAGCTCACTTCCGGTGCGCGGCCGCAGCCACATTGTGCAACCTAGATGCGCTTGTTCATTAAGTATATTTTTACCGCCCCTTCCAGAAGATAAGTAGTTGACCATGGGCAATATCAACTAGCCCTTCTGTAATATTTATAACCACGATTCTCATATTTAATAGAATAAATGCGTTCCACGGTGGAACGCATCACTTCCGGTACCGGAAGTGACGCAATGTGTGCACTCTTTGGCGCCCCTTTTTGATGTTCATCCCTATTTTGATGTATAGGTGTATATAAATCCCTGTATGTTGCATGTTATTTTATTGCTCCTGAGGAAGGGGTTTATAACAACCCCGAAACGCGTTGAGCTGATTCAGTTATTAAAGGAACCTTGCTTAATTATTGGAGTCCACCGTGTCATCTATCTGAAGGACCGCGAGGATACCTAACATTCTACAGGTGATCCCGGCGAGGGGGGGCTTTATGGCGTCAGGTGTCTTGTGCTTCATCTTGCGCCTTTCCCCTCTGGTGATGTGAGTAAAAATCCGTACGGATGCACGCTTTCATAATTTAGAGCACAAATTTGTGTTAGTAACATTGTTATCTATATATTATTGTCTCTATTGAGTACGTGCAACCGTAGAATCAGGTGTAATAACACTACATTTTTATTCTATCATTATAATATCCATTCCGGGACTAATCATCCTTAGATTGGTTATCAGTACTATTATCTGTTATCTGGCGCTCCACTAATCGTTTTTGTCTTCTCACTCTTACACCGCCGAGTAGGTGATTTTTACCCCCTAGACTATGCACAGACTGACTGCTACCGCCACTTCCTCTGTGAACATGTGCACCACTTCTTCCCGGGCAGTTAGGCTTCTGCGAAGCGGGTGGTCTACCCCGGGCCCGTTTGGCTCCCGACCTCCCACTGCTGCCACCCTGCTGACTCCCGGCCACACTACCACCTTTCGAGCTCAGCCGCTGCCTTACGGGCAAGCTGCCACCCTCTTCTCCTGATGATGAAGCCCTTTCTTCACCCAGCTTTCATAATCATCGAGTACTGTCTGCACGTCACTGATGTCCTCCTCAACGGTCTCTGGGTCAGGGGCCTGACCGCTCGCAACACAAGCTCCCATGCCACTCTCCTCATCACTACTTGCCCGCCTAGAAGAGGAAGTACTAGTATAGTACTTCTCTGGCTGAGGAAACAGAAAAGGACAGAGGCCGGTTGAGTACAGGTGAGGGAACAGGGCCTGCTCCCGGGCCATGCCAACTAAGGGTTGTGTCTGATGAACCCACCGACTCTTGGCTGGGGGTGTCTGTCACTTGGGATGAAGTGGATGACTGAGTTAACCAATCAAGAACCGCTGGAATGGTGATCAAGACACGACTGCTAGATGACACCGGGAGCTCAGGCCTCTCGCTGCGACTCCTGCTGCCACGCCCCCTTACTCTGCTGCGACCTCTGCCAGAAACATTTAGGCCTCTGACACTCCCCTGTGCAGGGCCTCGCACTTCTGTCTGACATACTGTTTGCTGAAATAAATAAATAAAAAGGAAATTAAAACACCTCAAAAAAATCGCTAAATATACACTGCCTGTCCAAAAAAAATCTCCACCAAAAAAAAAGTCACACTCTAATATTTCTTTGGACCGCCTTTAGCTTTGATTACAGCCTGAATTCGCTGTGGCATTGTTTCGATAAGCTTCTGCAATGTCACAAGATTTATTTCAATCCAGTGTTGCATTAATTTTTCACCAAGATCTTGCATTGATGATGGTAGAGTCTGACCGCTGCGTAAAGCCTTCAACAGATCCCAAAGATTCTCAATGGTGTTAATGTCTGGACTCTGTGATGGCCAATCCATGTGTGAAAATGATGTCTCATGCTCCCTGAACCACTCTTTCACAATTTGAGCCCGATGAATCCTGGCATTGTCATCTTGGAATATGCCCGTGCCATCAGGGAAGAAAAAATGATTTGATGGAATAACCTGGTCATTCAGTATGTTCAGGTAGTCAGCTGACTTCATTCTTGGAGCACATACTGTTGCTGAACCTAGACCTGACCAACTGCAGCAACCCCAGATCATAGCATTGCCCCCACAGGCTTGTACAGTAGGCACTAGGCATCACTTCATCTGCCTCTCTTCTTACCCTGATGCGCCCATTACTCTGGAACAGGGTAAATCTTGACTCATCAGACCACATGACCTTCTTCCATTGCTCCAGAGTCCAATCTTTATGCTCCCTAGCAAATTGAAGCCTTTTTTTCTGGTTTGCCTCATTGATTAGTGGTTTTCTTACGGCTACACAGCTGTTCAGTCCCAATCCCTCGAGTTCCCTTCGCATTGTGTGTGTGGAAATGCTCTTACTTTCACTATTAAACGTAGCCCTGAGTTCTACAGTTTTTTTTCTTCGACTTGATTTCACCAAACGTTTAAGTGATCGCCGATAACGATAATTCAGGATTTTTTTCCCGCCACATTTCTTCCTCTAATACGATGGGTCCCCACTATCCTTCCAGTTTTTAATAATGCATTGGACAGTTTTTAACCGAATTTTAGTAGTTTCTGCAATCTCCTTAGATGTTTTCTCTGCTTGATGCTTGCCAATGATTTGACCCTTCTCAAACAGACTAACATCTTTTTCACGACCACGAGATGTGTCTTTCGACATGGTTGTTTAAGAAATGAGAAGCAACTCATTGCACCAGTTGGGGTTAAATAACTTGTTGCCAGCTGAAAGATAATCGCCCATGCAGTAATTATCTAATAGGAGGCTCATAGCTATTTGCTTAGGTGGACTTTTTTTTGGGACAGGCAGTGTATTTTGTTTTTCTACCGAAATACGTCACTAAAGGTTTTTGAACATACCATAAGTGCTGCAGCAGTGAATGAGAATGTATATTTCTTTTTCTACTGATATATGTCGCTAAAGGTTTTTCAACAAATAACTGTGGTGCTGAACACCGGATATATATATTTTTTTGTCATGTATATACACCACTAAAGGCTTTTCAACAGATAACTGCAGCGTTGAACGCAGAATGTTTCCATACACTTGTAAATCGCTTTTTTTTTTTCACAATAAGGTTTTTCCTATCACTGTCCCTAGCGCCTTCTGACGTCTCTCCCTGCACTAAGATGCTGTGAAATGATTCCCCCCTATCCTTTCCCTGCACTTATAAATCATTTTTTAATTTCTTCTCACGTCTGTCCCTGCACTCAGAACACTGAAAAATGTCTAAATCCAAGATGGCTTAGGCCGTTTATAGGGCTGTGACATCACAGGGGTGGCTGGCTGCTGATTGGCTGTATGCATGGCATTATGGGTCATCCTGCCTTCCGAGAGTTCCTTGCCCCATGTCCTTACACATGTAGCCGCCATTTTAGGAAAAATTGCGATTCGTTACCACGAAGCGTGAGTTAATTCGTATTCGTTGCAAATCAAATGTTTCCTGAAATTCGGATCGAATTCCACTTTGTCGGCTTAGATTCGCTCATCTCTAATCTTGACTTTAAATTTTTATAATCTCATTTCATATGTCCCATCATAATCCTCATATCTACAGGTTTCTTGTTGTAGAGCCACTTTCTTCAGTGCAAACCGGTAAACCCAGATTTTGCAGACGTTTCATGTGAAGTCTTTGAGTCTCCATACCCAATGACTGGCATTGTCTGTCCTAGTTACTATTGATATGTGTAACGCTTTGAACAGGTAACGTCTGCTGCAATTTCCTATATAGGGTATTTTTTTTTTTTTTTTTTTAAGGAGCCGTTTAGTCTTGCCTTTGCTATTTAATGTTTCCATTCTAAGAAGTTGTTATAGCTAGATGCAATTATTCTGTCCGTTCCCCTGTAAATAGAGTTGAGCGAACCCGAACTGTAAAGTTCGGGTTCGTACCGAACTTTAAGGTTTTCGGCACCTGGACCCGAACATTTACGTAAAAGTTTGGGTTCGGTGTTCGGCGATTTTAATGGCGCTTTTTGAAAGACTGCAAAGCAGCCAATCAACAAGCGTCATACTACTTGCCCAAAAAGGCCATCACAGCCATGCCTACTATTGGCATGGCTGTGATTGGCCAACTGCAGCATGTGACCCAGCCTCTATTTAAGCTGGAGTCACGTAGCGCCTCCCGTCACTCTGCTCGGATTAGTGTAGGGAGAGAGGCTGCAGCTGCTGTGAGGGAGAGATCAGGGAGAAATCTTATCAAGAACAGTTTTTTGTACTCAGCGATCTACAGCAAATGTGTTTTGTGGGTGCAGTGCACAATTTTTTTAAGCCTGCCCTGAGCCAACTGCTACTGAAAACAAACTTTTTTTTATCAATACATAATCGGCAGCCATTTTATGCAACGATAGTTCACCAGCACAGGCTATCTGCATGTCTGCAAGTCCAGAAATACAGCTTTTTGCTTACTGGGGTTAAAAAAATACATCTGTTAAATATAGTGCACATCTGGTATTACACGTGCATAAGTGATTGTCACATTTAGGCCAGAAATACGGCTTTTTGGTTACTGGGGTGAAAAAACCCTATAATATACTGCACATCTGGTATTACACGTGCATAAGTGACTGTTACATTTAGGCCAGAAATACGGCTTTTTGGTTACTGGGGTGAAAAACCCCTCTAATATACTGCACATTTGGGATTACACGTGCATAAGTGATTGTCACATTTAGGCCAGAAATACGGCTTTGGCATACTGTGGTGAAAAAACCTCTAATATATTGCACATCTGGGATTACACGTGCATAAGTGACTGTCACATTTAGGCCAGAAATACGGCTTTTTGGTTACTGGGGTGAAAAAACCCTCTGATATACTGCACATCTGGGATAAGACGTGCATAAGTGAGTGTCACATTTAGGCCACAAATACCGCTGTCATATAGAGTTTTAATTTTTTTTTTGTGCAATACACTACATCAGGGTTTTTATTGGCGGTTAATTATTTTTAACAGACTTAACCAGCACTTTTTACTTTGCTTTGTAAACGCTAGCTATGAGGCAAACATCTAATAAGGGACGCGGTCATGGTCGTGGTGGAGCCTCTGGTGCAGGGAGAGGACGTGGCCGTTCTGCCACATCTACAAGTCCTACTGAACCTACTACCTCAGGTCCCAGTAGCCGCCAGAATCTACAGCGATATTTGGTCATGCCTAATGCCGTTCTAAGGATAGTAAGGCCTGAGCAAGTACAGGCGCTAGTCAATTGGGTGGCCGACAGTGGATCCAGCACGTTCACATTGTCTCCCACCCAGTCTTCTGCAGAAAGCGCACAGGTGGCGCCTGAAACCCATGCCCATCAGTCTGTCACATCACCCCCGTGCATATCGGGGAACCTGTCTGAGCCTCGAGTCATGCAGCAGTCTCTTATGCTGTTTGAAGACTCTGCTGGCAGGGTTTCCCAAGGGCATCCACCTAGCCCTTCCCCAGGGGTGGAAGACATAGACGCACAACCACTTATTTTTCCTGATGAGGACATGGGAATACCACCTCAGCACGTCTCTGCGTCTTTCTGCAGTGTGCAGACCGAAAAGAAGGTCAGGGAGGAAGACTGGGTGGAAAACGATGCAGGGGACGATGAGGTCCTAGACCCCACATAGAATGAAGGTCGTGCCACTGACTTTCAGAGTTCGGAGGAAGAGGCAGTGGTGAGACCGAGCCAACAGCGTAGCAAAAGCGGGAGCAGGGTGCAAAAGCAGAGCAGCCGTCGCCAAAACAATTCGCCTGCTACTGACCACCGTCACCAGGGACCGAGCACACCAAAGGCAGCTTCAAGGAGTTCCCTGGCATGGCACTTCTGCACACAATGTGCTGACGACAAGACCCGAGTGGTTTGCACGCTGTGCCATCAGAGCCTGAAGCGAGGCATTAACGGTCTGAACCTTAGCACAACCTGCATGACCAGGCATCTACATGCGAGACACGGGCTGCAGTGGAGTAAGCACCTTCAAAACCAAGAAAGGGCTCAGGCCCCTCCTGCTCCCTCTTCTGCTGCTGCCTCAGCTTTTTCCTCTGCCTCTGGAGGAACGTTGGCACCTGCCGCCCAGCAAACAGAGGATGTGCCACCAACACCACCTCCGTCACCAAGCATCTCCACCATGTCACACGGAAGCGTTCAGCTCTCCATCTCACAAACCTTTGAGAGAAAGCGTAAATTCCCACCTAGCCACCCTCGATCCCTGGCCCTGAATGCCAGCATTTCTAAACTGCTGGCCTTTGAAATGCTGTCATTCAGGCTGGTGGAGACGGACAGCTTCAAACAGCTCATGTCGCTTGCTGTCCCACAGTACGTCGTTCCCAGCCGCCACTACTTCTCCAGGAGAGCCGTGCCCTCCCTGCACAACCAAGTATCAGATAAAATCAAGTGTGCACTGCGCAACGCCATCTGTGGCAAGGTCCACCTAACCACAGATACGTGGACCAGTAAGCACGGCCAGGGACGCTATATCTCCCTAACTGCACACTGGGTAAATGTAGTGGCGGCTGGGCCCCAGGCGGAGAGCTGTTTGGCGCACGTCCTTCCGCCGCCAAGGATCGCAGGGCATCATTCTTTGCCTCCTGTTGCCTCCTCTTCCTACTCGGCTTCCTCCTCCTCTTCTACCACCTCCTCATCCGGTCAGCGACAGACCTTCACCACCAACTTCAGCACAGCCAGGGGTAAACGTCAGCAGGCCATTCTGAAACTGATGTGTTTGGGGGACAGGCCCCACACCGCGCAGGAGTTGTGGCGGGGTATAGAACAACAGACCGACGAGTGGTTGCTGCCAGTGGGCCTCAAGCCCGGCCTGGTGGTGTGCAATAATGGGCGAAATCTCGTTGCAGCTCTGGGACTAGCCGGTTTGACGCACATCCCTTGCCTATGTGCTGAATTTGGTGGTGTAGAAATTCATTCACAACTACCCCGACATGTCTGAGCTGCTGCATAAAGTGCGGGCCGTCTGTGCGCGCTTTCGGCGTTCTCACCCTGCTGCTGCGTAACTTCGGCCTTCCCTCCCACCGCCTCATATGCGACATGCCCACCAGGTGGAACTCCACCTTGCACATGCTGGAGAGACTGTGCGAGCAGCAGCAGGCCATAGTGGAGTTTCAGCTGCAGCACGCACGGGTGAGTCGCACTGCGGAACAGCACCACTTCACCACCAATGACTGGGCCTCCATGCGAGACCTGTGTGCCCTGTTGCGCTGTTTCGAGTACTCCACCAACATGGCCAGTGGCGATGACGCTGTTATCAGCGTTACAATACCACTTCTATGTCTCCTTGAGAAAACACTTAGGGCCATGATGGAAGAGCATGTGGCCCAGGACAAGGAGGAGGAAGAGGGGTCATCTCTAACACTTTCAGGGCCAGTCTTTTAGAAGTGGGTCAGAAAGAGGATTTTTGCAACAGCAGAGGCCAGGTACAAATTTGGCCAGCCAGGGCCCACTACTGGAGGAGGAGGATGGGGATGGGGATAAAGCATGTTCACAGCGGAGTGGCATCCAACGCAGCTCGGGCCCATCACTAGTGCGTGGCTAGGGGATAAGGAGGACGCAGACGATACGCCTCCCACAGAGGACAGCTTGTCCTTACCTCTGGGCAGCCTGGCACACATGAGCGACTACATGCTGCAGTGCCTGCGCTACGACTGCAGAGTTGCCCACATTTTAACGTGTGCTGACTACTGGGTGGCCACCCTGCTGGATCCCCGTTACAAAGACAATGTGCAGTCCTTAATTCCCTCACTGGAGCGTGATCGGAAGATACTCGACTACAGGCGCATGCTGGTAGACGCGCTCCTGAGAGCATTCCCGACTGACGCCGGGGGACAAGTAAAAGCACAAGGCGAAGGCAGGGGAGGAGGAAGAGGTCGCCAACGCAGCTGTGTCAGCGCCAGCACCTCAGAAGGCAGGGTTAGCATGGCCGACATGTGGAAAAGCTTTGTCACCTCGCCGCAACAACCGGCCCCAACTGCTGATATGGAGCGTGTTAGCAGGAGGCAGCATTTGAACAAAAATGGTGGATTAGTACCTGTGCACACGACTACACGTACTGACTGATGGTTCTGCCCCATTCAACTTCTGGGTCTCCAAATTGTCCACATGGCGAGAGCTTGCCCTGTATGCCTTGGAGATGCTGGCCTGCCCTGCAGCCAGTGTACTCTCTGAACGTGTATTTAGCACGGCAGGGGCGTCATTACAGACAGAAGTTCACGTTCATTAAAATGAACCAGGCATGGATCCCACAAGACTTGTCTGTACCTTGTGCAGAATAGACATTTATACCACCATCAAACATACATTCTTGTACTCAAGTCACGTGCAATGATTCTTTGTTTTCTTTTTTTTTTTTATTTGTCCCAATATTTTAGGGGCTACCTACTTAATAAAAAATAAAAAAAAACATTGTTGGCTACCTGTTCCTCCTCCATTGCTGCCTCCACCTACAACACCACATTCACCGCCTCCTCAACCTCCAACTCCATATCCACCTCCTTCTCTGAGTTGCAGGTTAATAATTTGTAATTTTTTGTTATTTTATTTCATTTTAAGTTATTTCCCTATCCACATTTGTTTGCAGAGCAGTTGCCATGCTCTTAAGCACATTTTACTGCCTTTTACACCCCTCTAGCCTTTTCAAGGACTATTTTAGAGCCATTTTAATAAAAAATGCCCTAAATTGAAATAAATCTTATTTTCAATTGTCGGGTGACATTTTACCATTTTTGGCGTATACAAACCCCTGCTGTGCCTGGGTGACAGGGGCCTAAATCTCTCAAAATCCTCTGGCCGCAGCCAATGTGGACAAGCTTATGTTTATTAAAATGAACCAGGCATGGATCCCACAGGACTTGTCCGTACCTTGTGCAGAATAGACATTTATACCAGCCTCAACCATCCATTCTTGTACTCAAGTGCACTTATTCTTAGTTTTATTTTGTTATATGTCCCAATATTTTGGGGGATATCCCAAATTTAAAAATAAAAAATAACACAAATCAGTGTTGGTTACCTATTCCTCCTTCAACTCCGCTTCCACGTAAACCTATACCGCCACATCCACCCATCCACCGCCTCCTCAGCCTCCTACTCCTATATCCAGATTGTTATTAAAAAAAAAATCTGTATTTTATGTTATTTTAAGTCATTTCCCTATCCACATTTGTTTGCAGAACAGTTGCCATGCTCTTAAGCACATTTTGATGCCTTTTGCAGCCCTCTAGCCCTTTCCAGGACTATTTTAGAGCCATTTTAGTGCCCAAAAGTTCGGGTCCCCATTGACTTCAATGGGGTTCGGGGTCAAGTTTGGGTCCCGAACCCAAACTTTTTTTTCAAGTTCGGCCGAACCCGAACATCCAGGTGTCCGCTCAACTCTAGCCTGGAAGGTCAACAGAAAGACACAAAACTGTGAGACACAAAAATGAATTACCAGATGATTAATTAAGAGCAGGTCGAGAGAGGAGGTGGGGGGGCATTACTGTTATATCTGTAATGTCTTCAGAATTATCACTTTGTAATATCAAAGGGTGAAGCAGAGAGTCCAGGACAACCCAACACCAGCGACTGATCCCGAAAGCAGCAACAGCCAACTGCAAGTCAGGTACATGACAGATGAGTGTACATGACAGGTACATGACAGTGTATATGACAGGTAGATGAGTGTACATGACAGGTAGATGAGTGTACATGACAGGTACGTGACCGGTACATGACAGTGTACATGACAGGTAGATGAGTGTACATGACAGGTACGTGACTGGTACATGACAGGTACCTGACCGGTAGATAACAGTGTATATGACAGGTAGATGAGTGTACATGACAGGTATGTGACCGGTATATGACAGGTAGATGAGTGTACATGACAGGTACGTGACCGGTAGATGAATGTACATGACCGGTAAATAAGTGTACATGACAGGTACCTGACCGGTAGATTACAGTGTATAAGACAGGTAGATGAGTGTACATGACAGGTACGTGACTGGTAGATTACAGTGTATATGACAGGTAGATGAGTGTACATGACAGGTACGTGACTGGTAGATTACAGTGTATATGACAGGTAGATGACAATCGCTGGAAAGTCACAATCTGACTTCTATTATATTCTAAGGAGAAGCAAGACATACAAGAGTTGCTGCACGACTGGACCAATCAGGTCTCCAGAATACTCCACCACTGGACGGCCTTAGGAGTGTGCAACCTGTGCAGTTGTACAGGGAGCATTAGCCACCCCTACTGAAGGGAGCACCCAAGACTTGTAACCACCACATAGATGACTTTCTCAATAGAGCTGTTTGGTCACTGTATTACATGACCACCCTGCAGTGGTTTTACAGGAGCATTGCATGGTGTTATTACATAAGCACTTTATAGCAGTATTACATAAGCAACGTATGATGGCATTAGGCAGCATACGGCGATACTATTTAGGCCTTGTACTGTATATTATAATGTATATTATATTCGTAATGCGGCCGTTCTGACCTGGAACACGTAATCGTTAATTTTTTTTTAATCAATAAGTTTTTATTGAAAAAAGATTTTCAGTTTAGCAAAATAACTAGACTTACAGAAAGGAAAGATAACAAAAGTTAAATCATAAAGTAGCGAAAAGTACAAAGTACAGTACTATCAGTATTACATTGCAAGAATACTCCTTACACATTATACAACCATGCCTCATTTTGTGTATACCCATTGTAGTTGTGTTTGCGCGGAAAGGCTATATCAGGTATTTTGAAAGTGGCACCGCATAAGGGCTGGACAACCATTGTAGCCACGAATTGTGCGCTGCAATTCTAGCCTTCAACGAGGAGGCGAAAGTAAATTCACATTGCATATGGTGATTCACTATTTTGAAAACTTCACTAAGTGAAGGAGGCTATGAGCTTTTCCATTGGCGTGCAATCACTTTCTTTGATGCAAATAAGATATGTGCTACCGTACCTCTACTATCCCAGGATATGTTCACCAGTCCTATACTGAGGATTACTAGCTCTGGAGTCAATATTCCCGCTATCCCAGTTATTTCTTCCACAACCTTCGATATCGAGGCCCAGAACTGGGATACTACCGGGCACTCCCACCACATATGATACGGAGATCCTGTCTGGCCACATCCTCTCCAACACAGTGGGGAATAGTTGGGAATGACATGAGCCAATCTATCCGGTCTTAAGTACCACCTCAATTGGGTTTTCCTGTTTTGCTCTAAATAATTTATGCATTTAGAACATTTCATGGACCAGTACATGGCATCTGTCCACTCACTCAGAGAGAATTCCTTTCCCATTTCTGCCTCCCACCTGAACATAAAGGGCTTTTTGCTGTCTTTGTCTATCAGCGTCAGGTGTGAATACCAAAAGGAGAGGCTGGAATGGGAACGATTATCTGCTCTTAGTAGCTTGCCAAGTGAGTCGCTCACATCTACTGTGGCATCTAAATTGAGAGGTGTGAGAAAATGACGTATCTGCAAGTATTGATAGAAAACCTGGTTAGGTAATTTGTAAGTGGAGTGTAATATCTCAAAGGAACGTAGAGTGGACTGGTCATATAAACCCCCAAGAGTATCAATCCCACAGTTCAACCAGCCTGTGATATGAAGTGTGGGGATGTGATATTCTATGGCCGTGATAGGAATATATTTCTTTTCCAGGGGTAAAAGAGACCTGTTTTTGAATAAATGTTCCCATGCGAACATGGACGCTTGCATTGTATTCAATGGCACAGGAAATGTGGTGGGCTTCAACAAGTAGGCAGCCAGCAGTGACTTAAGAGACCTCCTCCTAACATAAACCTCTTCTATGCTGAGCCACTTATGAGGTGACGAATGTGTCCACCACTCCATAGTCTGGTCCATTAGGTTAGCTAAGTAATAATTATATAAATCTGGGACCCCCAGCCCGCCATTACTAATAGAGGGATACAGCACATTTTTCTTAATCCTGGGGGGGGGGGGAGTTTCCCCATATAAAGTTAAGCATGTTACTTTGCAATTGCTTGATATATGTTTTGGAAATTTTCAGAGGTATGCACCGAAATATATATAGGATTTTGGGAAGGATTAACATCTTAACCGCATTTATTTTTGCAATCCACGAAAGCATTGCTTTACTGTACTTGGAGTAGTCAGTTTGCAATTCAGACCTCAGTTTTTTAAGATTTAGTGAAAGTAGGGTAGACAATGAGTTAGTGAGTTCCACTCCTAAATACCGTATCGATTCTGTAGCCCAAGCAAAGGGATATTTTTCGCGTAATACCTGATACAAACTTTCCGGCACATTAATTGGTAATACATTAGTTTTGCTGACATTTAACTTATAATAGGATATTGAGGAATACTGGTTTAATATTTCAGTTACAGCCTGGAGTGATGCTGAGGGGCTAGTGAGAGTCAAGATGACGTCATCAGCGTACAAGCCAATGCAATGGGAGGATTTCCCCACCGTAATTCCAGATATTTGCGTGCAGTTCCTTACCGCCAATGGCTCCATCACCAATGCGAATATCAGGGGCGATAATGGGCACCCCTGCCTAGTCCCATTAGTGATTGAAAAAGGAGCAGACAGAAAGCCTGAGGCTAAAACACTAGCTCTGGGTGTCGTGTACAATCCAAGAATAGCTTGCAGGATATGCCCTTGAAACCCAAATTTACTAAGAGTCTGATCCAGAAACCCCCAGTGCACTCTATCGAACGCTTTTTCAGCATCTAAAGAGACAAAGATCGTGGGGGCTCTGGACCACTCTGCAACCTGTATCAAGTTTAACATTTTCCTAGTTCCATCCCTAAATTGTCTACCTGACACAAAACCCACTTGGTCAGGATTTATAAGGGCAGGTAGCACCTTGTTGAGGCGGGCTGCCAAAATCTTAGCAAATAGCTTAAGGTCAGCGTTCAGCAGGGAAATTGGCCTGAAATTCTCAGGGGCATCAGGGGTCTTCCCCGGTTTGGGTAGAGTGACTACGGTGGCCTGCAACATTTCCGAGGGAATGTCTCCAGAAGTCATAAATGCATTATACAACTTAACTAGGTGAGGTACAAGCGCTGAGTGGGAGGTTTTATAATATTCTGCTGGGAATCCGTCGGGTCCCGGAGCCTTATTAGACGGAGTGTTTTTAATTATAGTGGAGATCTCCTCCGAAGTAACTGGCCTATTCAGAATACACAAGTCATCCTCAGAAACCTTGGGAAGCTTAAGGAGTTCTAGATAGGCCAAGATTGCTTCTTCGGAGGGCTGAGCCGTATGACCATCCGAACGCAAATTGTATAGGGAGGAATAATATGCCGCAAAGGCATCAGCAATTTCCTGAGGGTGTGTATACACTTTACTGTTATATTTTAAACTAGTTATCCTAGCTGCAGCTGCTCTACATTTTAATCTGCGCGCCAATAATGCACCTGCTCTATCCCCTGTGTGGTAGAAGTTTGTCTGCATACGTTTCATACCTAGTTCTTGTCGATACAAAAGAATAGTCCTAAGCTCAGCTCTGCATTCCTGAAGGAAAGCCAATGTGGAGGAGTTGTTATTTAACTTGTGATTTTTCTCTGCAGCCTGTAGCCGAGTTAGGGCATCTTGAATAGCCTTATTTCTGCTCTTGTTCATTCTTGCCGCATTTTGTAATAGAATCCCTCTCATATAGGCTTTATGGGAAAGCCATAGATTGTGTACACTAGTATCAGGGAGATCATTAAACGTCAGAAATTCTTGTAAAGGATCTGTGATCTGCTTAACTCTTTCAGGACATTTAAATAGATAAGTGTTCAATCTCCATTGTGGGCGCGGAAGATTGGGGAGACCATCTTCAATTACAATGCTAACTGGGGCATGATCCGACCAAGTCGCTCCCCCAATTTCAGACCTTACAACCCTGTGCAGAAGGCTTTTGGAAACTAGAATATAGTCGATGCGAGACTGGGATAAGTGCGCAGTTGATATGAACGTGTAATCTCGCTCCTCACTATGCTGATATCTCCAGATATCGTGAAAGGCAGACTCATATAAAGTCGCCTGTAGGTCTACTCGTCGATTCACCTGTTTGGACTTACAGTCTAACACTGAATTAATCGGTATATTAAAGTCTCCTCCTAGTACTACTTCCCACACCGCCATTTTCTCCACTTTGTTAAACAGCCTCCTGCAGAAGGCCACTTATCTGACATTGGGGGCGTAAACAGACACCAAAGTATATGGTTTACCATCTAGACTACACAATAAAATAACATATCTCCCAGCTGAGTCAGTTATACATTTCTGTAGGGAAAAGGCAATCTTAGACCTTAGACCCCTGCTTTCCTCTTTTTACATGTGTGGGAATGGTGCACCACAGGGAAGCTTCTGTGTTTACATCTAAACGCATCTTTTTCCAGCAGATGTGATTCCTGAACAAAAAGTACGTCACAGTTAGCTTTGAGGGCGTCCGCCCAAAGCTGCGTGCGTCTGTATGGAGAATTTAGCCTGCGCACATTTAAGGACAATATTTTTACCCCCATTGCTTATGTGTAGGAGCTCCCTGTAATGCACCACACCGCACCTCCTTGTTTAATCCCACCAATTCCAGAATCCTGGTAACACATGTTGCATACATTATGAGTATAGGAACCAACCGAAATAATAAATTAAAACACATATATAAGGAAAAGTAATATGAAAACATAATAGTCATCAAGGCGTGTCAAGCCTGACCAAAAAACACTGATCAAGAGACCAGAAAAAACAAGTCCTGTCGGGGCAGAGAACTACAGCTCTCCACTTCGGACCAACATCATCAAAAAGTCATCCGGCTACTCCCTGCCGGTGTAAACTCACATGTCAGGCTACGTCCCATTCCGGTGGAATCTTGTCAGGGCGTGGGGCAGCTTCCTTTGCCCGGACAGAGTCCCCGCTGATAAGGCCCCATTCAGACAGATGACGAGTCGCCACTTGAGGTGAGTTGAAAACTTGCAGGCCCCCATTATATGTGACCAACAGCTTTACTGGGAAGCCCCAACGATACTTAATTTGGTGCTGTCTCAGCACAGCGGTAATCGGGGCGAACTCTCTGCGCTTTGCAAGCGTGGCTGCGGAGAGATCCGGGTATACCGCAATCCCTGTAAAGTCCTCCGATGGGGACGGGTTCTGCCTCAGAACCCTCAGGAATGCTTCCTTTATGGTGTAAAAGTGGATCCTCGCAATAACATCGCGGGGGAGCGAAGGATCCAGACCTTTAGGCTTAGGCACCCTGTGGATACGATCTATAATCAGATCCCTCTCTGTAGACTCAGG
Organism: Bufo bufo; assembly: GCF_905171765.1. Lineage (NCBI taxonomy): Eukaryota > Metazoa > Chordata > Amphibia > Anura > Bufonidae > Bufo > Bufo bufo. Next base: position 40,125 of record NW_024400192.1, read on the forward strand.
CAGTGCCGCTTTCAGAAGTTGCTGCAGGAGATGTTCCAACTCATGTACATCAACAGACTCTGGAATCCCGCGGATTCTAACATTATTTCGCCTGTGTCTATCCTCCAAATCTTGCAGCTTAGCCGTTAGCTTAGCAATATCCTCTTCCATAGCTTCATGGCAATCGATGAGGGTATTGTGGGAGGCAGCAAATTCAGCCATCTTCCCCTCTAGGTGCAAGGTGCGGTCACCTATGTTTTGGATGTCCTTTCTAAGATCCTTCAGAAGCCCTAGCATGTCTTCTTTCATGGAGGAGCGCAGAGTATCCAGCATGGAGCGCATGATATCTGCAGTAAGCTGCATATGTTCAAGGGATTCCCTCTCAGGTCCGCTCCCAGCAGCCGAGCTGTGTACAGGCCGCGATGGCGTTCCCGCCGGAGGAGTCAGCGTGCATGATGGAGGTGGGGTCCCTCTTAGACCAGACTCTGCTGGGGACGATTTACCGAAGAATTCGGTTAGCTTCGTCGGAGCAGGACGCCTCCGAACCTTCCCCATGTCTGGAGCGCTTTATAAGATCGTGCCTGGTAAGATTAGAGTGCTGGAGTAGGTGCTGTGAGCCGCTTTAAGATGAATTTAGTCCGGAGCAGAAGCGCTATGCGACCGGCGCCATCAGCGAGCAGGCCACGCCCCACATGTAATCGTTAATGACAGAGATTACATTTTTAAAGAGGCATTTGCAGGTTAAAGTGAATCCATGAAAGACAACAGGCTCGTCCTAATCTCCATCCCAGCAGTCAATCTCCAGGCAACGGCATCCCATCATGAGAGCGCTAAGTGTGAAGAAAGAGATTACGAGTGAAATAGTTTGTGACCCCCTTAGTTATGAGCAATGCAAACACACACACCTCTACTGATTTATAGGAACATACTATGGATGGGGTAGGTGACCACTTGGACACATGTAACCTTCCAATATAAAACTCTGTGATCCCAGCTGTTGCAGCAGGATGTTAGCTGTATGTTACACCTTATATCTGCTGCTCATACCATGGGCACGACTAGCGAGCATGCACTACTCCATACTAGACCTGCTCCCCATACCATATTATGCTGCATTGTGTTATACCTGGTACAGGGCCTGAGGGGCAGAGCCTAACACAGGGGTTAAAAAAGCATCAAAGAGAGAAGCAGCCTCCGTGTTATGCTCCGCCCCCTCAGACCCTGTACCAGGTATAACACAATGTATTGGGTTTGCCTAGAGCAGTGGTGCCCAACCATTTTTCATCTGGGGGCCGCACTAGACATGGAATTAATTTTGCGGGCCAGAACATGGTAGCTTTGCCAGAAAGAAAAGCAATCATTATTTAAAACGGAAATTACATTTAGATAACACAGTGTTAGAAAGAAACCAGAAATAATTTGTGCACTCACCATTTGATGTAATTTCATGACGTCCACAGATGTTTTCCAGAAACCAGTTTTGAAATGTTCGGGTCAAAGTTTGTCACGTTGATTCTCAGCACAGAATGCAAATGATCGTCAGTAAGCCGAGCGCGTGAGACAGGTTTTGCTCTCTTTAGCACTGAAAAAGTTTGTTCACACACATAAGTACTTGCAAAAGTTGTCATCATTCTTTGTCCTAGGTTTCGCAAATTTGGAAATGTTTGTGGACATAGCTCGGCATAAAAGTCTGGTAGTGCTTTTTCTCACAATTTGTCCAGTAGTGACGTCTGGGATTGTAAGTCAATCAGTTCCAGCTGTAAATCACCTGGTGCAGTGGAAGTGTCGACTGAAAATGGATTTTCGAACAAACAAATATTATTCTTCATGTGGTGAAAATCTGCAAACCTTTCTTCCAAATTTTCACTTAGCAGCTTAAGAAGCTGAACCATTCTTCCTTTTGGGAAGCGAACATTCATGTCTTCCTGATGTAGTTCAGCACATGTTGGAAAGAGCAATAACTGTTCTCTTTCAGCTTGTTGTATGAACAATTTCAATTTAGCTTGAAATGCATTTATGTCTGCATACACATGACCGATTAGCTTGTTTTTGCCTTGCAGCTTTAGATTCAGTTCATTTAAATAAGCTGTCAAATCGCACAAGATTGCTAAATCCCAGAGCCATGAAGGATCGCTAATCTCGGGAACTTGTTTTGATTTTTCAGCCATGAAGATGGCAAAAAAGCGTTCAGCACTTTGCCTCGACATCTTCATGTTCAGATTCAACTTCAATGAGAAATTCTTTGAAAGTCCTGTGATTCAGTGCATGTGATCGTATGAAGTTTACACATTTAGCGACAACCTTCATAACATGTTCCAAGTTCAACTGCTTCCCACAAAGATTTTGTTGGTGAATTATGCAGTGGAGCTCCAGTGGTGGAGAACCATTGGATTCTATCACTTTTTGACGTATTCTAGCTACCAAACCACTGTGCCGTCCAACCATGCTTCTTGCACCATCTGTAGTCACTCCTATTAACTTGCTCTAGTCCAGGCCAAGCTCGTCAATAACTTCTAATACTTCTCTAAACAAATCTTCACCAGTGGTTGTTCCATTCATGCTTTTCATCGCTGCCAGTTCTTCAATAACTTCGAATGTAGAGATTATACCACGAATGAACACAAGCAATTGAGCAGTGTCACTTACGTCTGTAGACTCATCAGCAGCAATTGAAAACATTTCTAACTGGCTTGCTCTTGTCTTCAGTTGCAGCATAAGATTGCCTCCCAAATCTTCCACTCGTCCCGTGATTGTCATTCGTGACAGGCTAACAGCTTCAATTAAACTCTTTTTTTCTGGGCATAATTCTTCCACTACAGCCAAGATACACTTTTTCACACATTCACCTTCAGAAAATGGTTTGACTTCCTTACTCAACATATGAGCCACCCGAAAACTTGCACGAACGGCTGATTCATTTTCTTTTCTCTTTTTATTGAAAATTTTTGTTAATCCATCAACTTCTTCGCGCAATTTGGCAATTTTCTGTTCACGGCGCACACCAACATATTGGTCATAAGTTATCTTGTGTTTGCTGTCATAGTGTCGCTTGATATTGTGCTCCTTGAACACTGCAACAGTCTCCTTACAAATGAGGCATAAAGGCGTCTTGTCTTTTTGCACAAAAAAAGTACAAATTTGTCCACTTCTCGTAAAAATTTCTGCACTCAGAATCGACTTTACGTTTCTTCCCTTCTGCCATTTTCTACAGTTGGTGCTGCTAAAACCTTACAAATTGAGTGGCAAAACTTTTTTTTTTAATCACCTTTAAAATTTAATAAAGAAAGAAATATTTTGCATTATATTGGAGTTCCATGGTATATGAACTACTTATCAATAAATTAGGCCCCTATTTTGGTGTAGTTTCACATAGCAGCCACTAGATGGTGATGGGGCACAACTTAAAAAAGCATGACCAGGCAGACCTATATAGATTTGCTCTATATATGCAGCACAGACAACTTGTATGCATACCTCCAAACCCTCCCAGATCTGGCAGGACAGTTCCTGATTTTAGTGGCTGTCCCACTGCCCAGGAATGGCTGAACTATGCCCACTCTCAGCTGTCATTTATAGAGTGCATAGACAGCCTGTACCGGTCAAGCAGGGAGCCGTCCGCTCCACCGTGCAGCGTAGTTGCTCTCTCATCTGCGTGATGCAGTCAAACATCCCACTGCTGGGCTGTGTAGGAGACACAGACCAGCAGCTGAATGTGTGACAGTATCCTGCTGATGGGGAGCACAGTTCATCAAAGGAACTAGGTGATTATTTACTGATTAATGAATTTTTTTAATTCCTGTGAAGGGAGCACATGGGAGCATTATCACTGTGAAGGGGGCACATGTGAGCTTTATTACTGTGAAGGGGGCACATACCTTCACATAGCAAGACTAAGGAGTGGGATGCAGGAAACTCTCCACAAATGCCTTTGGGTGCAGCATTACAAGTTCTCTCTCCCTCATTAATATTATTAAGCTGGTGAGGAGCGCTTCCTGAGGAGCAACCCAGACGGCCCCACGGACTAC
>NW_024400193.1:0-44145 GCF_905171765.1 Bufo bufo
GCTCCTCTAATGGATCGTCTTCTAGACGCTCTCCTTCTGTCTGTAGCACCTTCTCCTTCAGTCGTTGGTCTTCTGATGCCAGAAGTTCCATTGTGTCACAATAAATGTTGGCTAGGAGTCCATTGTGACATCACTGACTGAAGCTTGTAGATGGACAAGCTAGATATAGTCATGTGACTGCCTGGAAAGGGGCGGAGCTTATAGACCCTGGGCTAGTGAGCAAGGTTTGATATATATAAAGGGGTTGGGTCACTTCAGCAAATGGCACTTATCATGTAGAGAAAGATAATACAAGGCAGTTACTAATGTATTGTGATTATCCATATTGCCTCCTTTGCAGGCTTGATTCATTTTTCCATCACATTATACACTGCTCGTTTCCATGGTTACGACCACCATGCAATCCATCAGTGAGCGCCGTAGTTGCACACTGTAGGAAAAAGTGCCAGTCTCTCTGGTGGCCGGGACCGTGGGAGCTCACATACAGTCATGTGAAAAAATTCGGACACCCTTTGAAAGCATGTGGTTTTTTGTAACATTTTTAATAAAAGGTTATTTCATCTCCGTTTCAACAATACAGAGAGATTAAAGTAATCCAACTAAACAAAGAAAACTGAAGAAAAGTCTTTTCAAGATCTTCTGTAAATGTCATTCTACAAAAATGCCTATTCTAACTGAGGAAAAAGATAGGACACCCTCACATGTATTCCCTCTTAAATTGGCTCAGATCTCACACAGGTATATCACACCAGGTGCACATAATTAGTAGATCGTTACTCTGCATGTTGAATGAGGCTTGCCCTATTTAAACCTCAGACATTTAGTTTGGTGTGCTCCTGACTGTTGAAGTGAGAGTGAGCACCATGGTGAGAGCAAAAGAGCTGTCAGAGGACTTCAGAAAAAAGATTGTAGCAGCCTATGAGTCTGGGAAGGGATTTAAAAAGATCTCAAAAGATTTTGAAATCAGCCATTCCACTGTCCGGAAGATAGTCTACAAGTGGAGGGCTTTCAAAACAACTGCCAACATGCCCAGGACTGGTCGCCCCAGCAAGTTCACCCCAAGAGCAGACCGCAAGATGCTAAAAGAGGTCTCCAAAAACCCTAAAGTGTCATCTCGAGAACTACAGCAGGCTCTGGCTACTGTTGATGTAGAAGTACATGCCTCTACAATCAGAAAGAGACTGTACAAGTTTAACTTGCATGGGAGGTGTGCAAGGAGGAAACCTTTGCTTTCCAAGAGAAACATCGAGGCCAGACTGACATTTGCCAGAGATAAAGTTGACAAAGACCAGGACTTCTGGAATAATGTTCTTTGGACAGATGAGTCCAAAATTGAATTATTTGGACACAACAGCAGAGGACATGTTTGGCGTAAACCAAACACAGCATTCCAAGAAAAGAACGTCATACCAACTGTGAAGCATGGAGGTGGAAGTGTCATGGTTTGGGGCTGCTTTGCTGCAGCAGGACCTGGTCAGCTCACCATCATAGAATCCACGATGAATTCTACTGTGTATCAGAAGGTGCTTGAAGAACATGTGAGACCATCAGTTAGAAAATTAAAGCTGAAGCGGAACTGGACCATGCAACATGACAATGACCCAAAACATACTAGTAAATCAACCAAAGATTGGCTGAAAAAGAAGAAATGGAGAGTCCTGGAATGGCCAAGTCAAAGTCCAGATTTGAATCCCATTGAGATGCTGTGGGGTGACTTGAAAAGGGCTGTACGTGCAAGAAACCCCTCAAACATCTCACAGCTGAAAAAGTTCTGCATTGAGGAGTGGGGTAAAATTTCCTCAGACCGATGTCGAAGACTGGTAGATGGCTACAAGAACCGTCTCACTGCAGTTATTTCAGCCAAAGGAGGTAACACTCGCTATTAGGGGCAAGGGTGTCCTATCTTTTTCCTCAGTTAGAATAGGCATTTTTGTAGAATGACATTTACAGAAGATCTTGAAAAGACTTTTCTTCAGTTTTCTTTGTTTAGTTGGATTACTTTAATCTCTCTGTATTGTTGAAACGGAGATGAAATAACCTTTTATTAAAAATGTTACAAAAAACCACATGCTTTCAAAGGGTGTCCTAATTTTTTCACATGACTGTAGCCTGGTGCTTTTTTCTATAGTGTTCAAGCACGGCTATGGCTAATGGATTGGAGGGTGTTCGTAAACCATGGAAACGAATAGCATATAATGTAATAGTAAAATAAATTGAGCCATCAAAGGAAGCAATATGGATAATAATAAATTATTAAGTAACCCCTTCCCGACCAGCTCTCTAATAGTACGGAGCAGCGGGACGTGACAAACCGCCCAGCGTCGTACTATTACGGCGCAACGAACCCCCTGCCCCCGGGCATAATCGCTCGGGAATCGGGGTGCGATGGCTGCTTTGCCGAGCAGTAAGCCATGTTAGCTAAGGGCTGGGGGTTAATTAAACAATACAACATGTAAGATATATATAACAGTATATCACAATATATATAACAATAAATATATATATAACCCATTCCTTGCAAAGGGGAGGTCCTTGAAGCCCCAAAATCCCCAAATTTCCCCCGCTGGGGTGCCACCTTGCTCCCAGCCATTCCCACCAGCTCAGAAGCACCACTGAATGGCCCCCCAACACTTCGGCCCAAACTGGGAGTCCAGACCCACCGCGAAGCCCTCCCATTCTCATTACCATAGAACAACACCGACTTTAAGGACCTCTCCCCGCAGCAGCCGCCGAGACAATTGTACCCTTGAGCCAACTTAACTCCGTACTTTACCACCCACTTCACTTGACTGCACCCATAACCATAATAAAGAGAAATTTGCCTCGTACCAATAACGGGCGGGCGGGACACTTTCCCGATTTCTCCCCAAAATGGCCCCTTTCTCACCCACACGCTATCTATTTAACCCCTTAACCCCACCCCCCCACATTCAACCTAACCAATCCCTGATCACCCCACCAAATCCAGCCTCCCCCCACCAACTCCCAACTGAGGGTGAAAGAAGAGGAAATGGGAGGAGAGGAGAGGAGAGGCGGCCACCAAAACAATGGGTCCTCCTGAACCCGACCCCCCGTCATGTTGGCCTCCCCCTAAGGTTCCACCTCTAGTCCGGCCACATTTTGACGGGGGTATGGGGTACCTCCTGCTCGACCCCCAATCCCCCGACCCAAAATTCCTACGCTAAACCACACTCCCCACCTGGACCCAAGTAACTTACCCCACCCTTCTCTTCCAGACTTTTATACCTTAAGAACTACACAGACACCAGGATGAAATTGATTGGCCACAGCAGCCGTTTATTAAACAATACAACACGTAAGATATATATATAACAATAAATATATATATAACCAATTCCTTGCAAAGGGGAGGTCCTTGAAGCCCCAAAATCCCAAAATTTCCCCCGCTGGGGTGCCACGTTGCTCGCAGCCGTTCCCACCAGCTCAGAAGCACCACTGAATGGCCCCCCAACACTTCGGCCCAAACTGGGAGTCCAGACCCACCGCGAAGCCCTCCCATCCTCATTACCAGAGAACAACACCGACTTTAAGGACCTCCCCCCGCAGCAGCCGCCGAGACAGTTGTACCCTTGAGCCAACTTAACTCCGTACTTTACCACCCACTTCACCCGACTGCACCCATAACCATAATAAAGAGAAATTTGCCTCGTACCAATAACGTGCGGGCGGGACACTTTCCCAATTTCTCCCCAAAATGGCCCCTTTCTCACCCACACGCTATCTATTTAACCCCTTAACCCCACCCCCCACATTCAACCTAACCAATCCCTGATCACCCCACCAAATCCAGCCTCCCCCCACCAACTCCCAACTGAGGGGGAAAGAAGAGGAAAGGGGAGGAGAAGAGAGGCGGCCACCGAAACAAGGGGTCCTCCTGAACCCGACCCCCAGGTCATGTCGGCCTCCCCCTAAGGTTCCACCTCTAGTCCAGCCACATTTTGACGGGGGTATGGGGTACCTCCTGCTCGACCCCCAATCCCCCGACCCAAAATTCCTACGCTAAACCAAACTCCCCACCTGGACCCAAGTAACTTACCCCACCCTTCTCTTCCGGACTTTTTACCTTAAGAACTACACAGACACCAGGATGAAATTGATTGGCCACAGCAGCCGTTTATTAAACAATACAACACGTAAGATATATATATAACAATAAATATATATATAACCAATTCCTTGCAAAGGGGAGGTCCTTGAAGCCCCAAAATCCAAAAATTTCCCCCGCTGGGGTGTCACCTTGCTCCCAGCCGTTCCCACCAGCTCAGAAGCACCACTGAATGGCCCCCCAACACTTTGGCCCAAACTGGGAGTCCAGCCCCACCGCGGAGCCCTCCCATCCTCTTTAACATAGAACAACACCGACTTCAAGGACCTCCCCCCACCACAGACCCGCAGACTTGACCCCTCAAGACTGCGCATCCCTCCACACACCAAGCGCAATCTCAATGCCGTCTTGCAGCGCCAAGCTCCACATGTCGATACCTACTCCATTCAGATGCACGCCATCTGCCCTCCAGAAGGCACCCACTCTGTTCTCCAGCTCTCTATGCCTCACCGCCACTGCCCCATTCCTAGCCATAAACCGACCAATCGCTTGGTTCAACTTCACCCTTGATCTATTCACTCCCTCAACCGAACAGGCCCCCCTCCAAACCTTCCTCGGAACAATATCCAACCACACTGTTATCAACTGCGGAAACAGGGCCCATAATCTCAACAAATCAAATTTCAGATCACCCAAGATCTCCCGCAACGGCCGTGCTGCCAAGTCGTTGCCGCCCACATGCAGCACCAAGATATCCGGCTCCCTATCCATTTTGACAAATCGGTGTACCTCCGGCAGCACCCCACTCCATACCATCCCCCTTCGCCCTATCCACCTTACCACCGCCTCTGACTGCAGGAAACCAAGTCGCTCGCCGTCCGGCCGAACTGCTGCCCGGGCGGCTCCCCAGAAAACATACGAATGCCCCAGTATCCATACCAGGGCAGGCGCCGCACCTGAAATAAGAAATCAAACAAAACAATACAACCTCACCTAACTCGTTCTAAACTTACAATACCCACAACACCTCACCCCACGGCCCTTTTAGTTACAAACGATTGACCCGGGCATATGACATAAAACGGACATACTCCCAGCGACCTATCCTTTTTATTACCTCGTCCCCTAAACCTCACCGAGCCGCCTCAGGGGCCGCTCCAATCCGAAATGAGTGGCTGGAATACCCCACCCCTTTTAAACCTAACTTAAGCAGACATCTGTCAAAAACAGCGGTGAATTGGAACCGGGACAAAAAGGAGCCATCCTCATGCACTAATAACGGGCAACCCCTTAACTCAACTGACCCATAATCCTGCATACAACCAACCGGGCACATTGAGCAGCCCGGTACACTGAACAACACCACTCTCTTCCCTCTCCTTTCCACATCTGTTTTCGAACGCCGAATAACAAATTCACCCGATTGTGACACAGCTCTACGTCCGATCTAAGCAAACCTCCCACCCGCCGGGTAGTCGGACAAACCAATTCCCCTAACCGCAATGCCCCAAAAAACGCCAACGAGAAGGCCAACTTAAACAACCGTAACTGTTCCTCCAGTTTTAACAGCAACTCAAATGATACCGGACGCCTACCATCCACCCACGCCCCCAACCTTCGCCACCCTTCAAAGCTCTGGTGACTAAAAAAGATTTGGTAACGTCCCCCATCTTCCACAACTTAAAGCCAAATGCCAACCCTGCCATGTTAATCTTTGCCACTGACTAGCCTTCATCCTTGCAATGCCCCAAAAACGACAGTAACGACACCTCCCCGTCCTCAATCCCGCCTCTCAAACTACTACACCACTCCTTCCAACATTTCCATGCTGCTAGATATGTTGCCCACGTACTGGGCGCCAAGGAAGCCTGTATGAGCCTTGCTATCGTTCCTCCAGAACCTCCCACAACCCGCTCGGACACTCCTTCCCTACCTCTTCCGCTTGCGGGGTCAGCTGCCGGAAACGATCCCACTGTGAACGAGAAAGAGCGTCAGCAATTTCATTAGTCACACCTGGTACATGCACCGCCACCACCCAAGCATTCAGTGCCAAACACTCTAACACCAATCGCTGAAGCAACCGTACTACCAACGGCGATGACGCCGATAGCCCACTTATTGCCTGCACCACCCCTAAGTTGTCACAGTGGAAACGCACATTCTTATCCCGAAAAGCCTCCCCCCACAACAAAACCGCCAAGACAATGGGAAAAAGTTCTAGCAAAGCCAGGTTCTGCAACCAACCTTTCTCGGCCCAACCTGTCAGCCAACTCCATGCACACCACTGGCCTCCCCAGTAAGCTCCAAATCCCCCACTCCCCGCAGCATCTGTAAACAATTCACAATCAAATGCATTCACCACATCATCCATAAACAGCGAGCGACCGTTGTACCGCTCCAAAAATGAACTCCAAACCTGCAAGTCCGCTCACAACTCCCTCCCCAAACGAATGTAATGATGTGGTGAAGTCATGCCCGCTATTGCCCCAGCTAACCATCTGCTAAACACCCTCCCCATAGGCATGATGCGGCATGCAAAACTGAGCTTCCCCAAAAGGGACTGCTACTCCCGCAACTTAATTTTTTGCAACCGAGCCGCCCTCCCACTTCCCCTTTCAAATCGTCCAACTTGTCCCGCGGCAGCCTACATTTCATCTTTTGCGTGTCGATAACAATCCCCAGGAAGCTCAGATCCACCACCGGACCCACCGTCTTTTCTGTCGCCAACGGAACTCCGAACGCCGCAAATACATGAAACAACGTATGTAACAGCAAAGCGCAAACGTTTGACTCCGGGCGGCCTATGCACAGAAAATTATCTAGGTAATGAATGATGGAATCACACCCAGCCGAATCAGCCACCACCCACTCTAAAAACGAACTGAACGTTTCGAAGTACGCGCATGACAGCGAACACCTCATTGGCAAACAACGGTCAACAAAAAAAAAAAGTCCCAAAAACAGTCCAACAAGTGTAAACAGTCCGGATGTACCGGCAGTAACCTAAACGCCGCCTCAATGTCCGTCTTCGCCATTAACGCCCCCCTACCCAACTTCTTCACCCATGCCACTGCCGCGTCAAATGATGTATATACTACCGAACACAGGGTCGGATCAATACCATCATTGACCGACGAACCTTTTGGAAAGGACAGATGGTGAATAAGCCAAAACTTATTTGCCTCCTTTTTGGGAACCACCCCTAGCGGAGACACACGCAAATTCTCAAACGACGGAACAGCAAACGGACCCCCCATCCTGCGGAGCCCTACTTCCTTCCTTAGTTTCTCCGCCACCACATCCGAATGTTCCCTGGCCGACGGACCCCCCACATCCAAATGTTCCCTGGCCTGACGGACACCCTATCCTGCCCAGCCCTACTTCCTTCCTTAGTTTCTCCGCCACCACATCCGAATGTTCCCTGGCCGACCATAAGTTCCTTTCTAACAAAGCCGCCTCCCCTGGTATAAACTGAATTTGAAAACCCTTGGAAAAACCCTCCCGTAACAAAACCGCCACCGTCCTGTTCAGATATCTACTTAGAAAGGGCTCCATCCTTTCCAAATTGACTGGTGTCTCCCCCTTTGGAATTACCATCCCCCCTCTTTGCCTACCGCCTTTCAAACACCGCGACGGTTCATGGGCTCCCCCGCAATTGGAACACTCGTGCTTAAATTTGCACTTGGCTCCAAATCTGAAGTTCCCGTCGTTGAAGGAAAAACACACACCATTCGCCGATGCGACTGATCCTGAAGATTGAGACCCACCCCTGAATTCCCCGCGAAAGGACTGCCCGGGACGTACAGGCGCCGTCACCTTCAACCATAGGGCTATGTCCTTGTGGTCCCACCTTATTTTCGGGCGTACCGCTTTCCGTTGCCTGAACTGCTCATCGTATCACAGCCATGCCACCCCCCCATAAACCCGATACGCCTCCCCGATCGCGTCTAAATAGCAAAACAGGGCACCCTCTCCCCAATCACGCTAGCCAGAATCGCAAACGCCTGTAGTAAAGTTCTCCTCCTCCTTTTTTCCCTCCTCCTTCCGTGTCCTATCCAAGTTAAATCTATAGAGTGGAAGCAGGGAAAATATTTCCACATACTCCCCTTTCCATATGCGGTCCTTAACGTCCTGTTTCAAATGGGCCCCCAGCGGGCCCTCGAAACACACGAATACCTCCCCTTTTGCCCGGTCATCTAACAGTACCGCATCGACCTCCGCCGTTTCCCCTGCCTGCGTCTGCACCGATACCCCTGAACTAGCCGGCCCCTGGTCACCCCCTCATGCCAGATTGGGCCCCCTTGGGTCTCCCACCACCCCCCAAGCCGGTTACGGGGATGTGCCCCCCATACCCCACGCAGCTAACAAACCCGCTAAACCCCCCAACAACTGCCCTACGCCTCTACCTAAATCCCTCTGTGATCCCTCTCTTCCACCGTTACCCACCCCTAACTGTGCTAAGGGTACCCATGCGCACTCACCTGGCTGCCTGGGTGCTGTGACCCCATCAGCCGAAGGTCCTGAATCCTGACGTCTGGTCCTCAGCGTTGACGCCCCCTGTGCCATCCAGGACTGTGCTGCACTCTGCTCTCTGGCTGGAGTCCAGTAAGGAACGTTCTGGCCGCTCTCCACCACGAGGTCTTCAGAGGGGGCAGAGGGGGCAGAGGGGGCAGAGCTTCTACCACACTGCCGTCCTGATGCTGGTGATGGAGGCCTGCTGCCCGGCTCAGCCCCGTTCATCCCGATCGTCTGGCCAAGGGAAGGTGCCCGCCGTACCTGGTCCGGATCCAGTGCCACATCGGTAAGTAGCACGAGGTGATTGCGCCAGGCCACCGAACGGGCTCCGCCTGTCTGCTGGAGTCCTCCCACGCCGGGGACAACAGGAAGGAGTTTTCTTGGCCGATCGCTTGCGTGGAGGGTCCTCTAAAGGGCTCAGTCGCGGCCGAGACAACCGCGGCCGGGGTGCCGGGGCCTGAGCCAAAGCCGTAGCCTGAGCCGCCACCCCTAACAACTGCTGCAATTGTTCCTGGACCCAGCCGGGTCCCCGCACCTCCGTCTCCCCTCTCAAGCGCTTGATGGCTTCCTCCAGCTCCATATCGCGCTGTACACTTTCCCGATTTTTCCCCAAAATGGCCCCTTTCTCCCCCAAACGCTACCTATTTAACCCCTTAACCCAACCCCTCACATTCAACCTAACCAATCCCTGATTACCCCACCAAATCCAGCCTCCCCCCACCAACTCCCAAACGAAAGAAAAGGAAAGGGGAAGAGAGGCGGCCACCAAAACAAGGGGTCCTCCTGAACCCGACCCCCGTCATGTCGGCTCAAACCTAAGACTGCACCTCTAGTCAGGCCACATCTATCTGTTTGTATACATAAAAGGATTCTTTACATATCAGCTAAGTTAATTTAGATGCTAACAATTTAAATTACTTAGTTACAGATTGCAGTCATGTATGCGAGGTTCCTCTTATATATTTGGTCTAAGCCCTATTCAGAGGGTAACGGGAAGGTGCTAGTGAATTTTCAAGTGATACCTGTCTGTCTTTTTGTAGTGTCACCATCTGGTGGGATGTATTTGTGTAACACCCCAGATTTGTGTTACTACACGCCTCCACTCCGCTACTGTATCCTAAGAGCCTTTACCTTGTCATCTGATATGATTTTGCTGATGTCTTCACAACTGTGCATTTAGAACTATGTTAAATGTAAATTTATTTGTAATTTTCCATGTTCACCAGCAGGTGGCAGCAATGGATTGGTAAGGAACTAGTTACAGTTCAGTATTTCTAGGCTGGAATGGTTCATTCCAGCTTAGCTCCCCCTCTGTGGAGGTGTGGACTGTTCCCACATCCTGCACCTTGGGTGGAGAAGGAAGTTAGGGGCAGTGTAGCGCACCCCCTGCTAGGGGTAGGGTGTGTGTGTAAGGAGATCCCCTGCATAGGGAAGAAAGCCAGGATTTTGTCTCGGCTGAGACATTGATCACATACCCAGACTGAGCCCTGCAGCCTCAGCTGGATGACAAGAAAGCAGACAATCTCCAGATTTCCAGGACGAAAGCATCCCCTGAGAATATATCTGTGAGTAAAGTCCAGAGACCTAGGAGAAGCCATATTCCTCCTCAGCTAGTCTGTCCCCATACAGCAGAAGATAGAGAGAAGCGCAGAAGATAAATTCCTGCCACAGTTACAGAGCTACTAAGCAGACGTCTTTTCTTGCAAGCTCCAGATTTATAGTGCAGAAGATTCATTCCTGCCAACCATTGCCAAAACCTGCTAGGACCAAAGACCAAAGATGTATTCTGCTTGGATATCAGTTATCTTCAGTAAAGAAAAGTTTGAACTTCATCTAAAGGTCTGGTCATCAATTTCTGCTGCAAAATTCCTCTATTACTATCACTACACTCAAATGTATTGCAAGTGAGCCAGAAGTCCAGCCGTACCCAGGTAGGAGACACCGTTGACACCACTAGCACTATCCTACAAAGACATTATAGGCCATTACACTACTCTGGCATTCCTAACCTGGGATGTGCGTTATAACACCTTGGGAGTGCCCTGAGATAGTACCCTGAGCACGCTGCAATTGGCTTCACGAACAAAACATAGACTATCATCTACACCTAACCCAGCCATTGCATAGTTTGGCGTCAGCGTATACCCGTATCCTGTGCTCATTGCATTTGCATGCTGTAATTAAGAGAATTCTTGAACACTGCATTTCAAAGGCAATGAAGTGTATTGTCTCTTGAGCCTTTATAATCAACACCAGGGACAGTTCCTGAATCATATATCAAAATATATATTATATATATATATATATAATATATATAAGATAGCAAAGTTATGAAAAATCCCTTTAAACCCAACCATTGATCCCAACTTTTTTGTACAAAAAAAACAGGATCATTTTGATTCTGAGAGCAGCACTGTGTGTCCTCTTGGGTATGTTCTCGGTGTGTTTGCTGAAGGTATGCAAGCTCTACACATAGATATGATATTAGGGATGCACTGAGCACAACAGCATAGAGTGATTATACACACGATTACTCCCACTATGGTGACTACCAACCTTTGGATAAATGCAGTTCCAGGCAACCACCCAAAAATCCAGTCCCACCAATTTTTACTGATATCTTCCTTGATGTCTTTTGCTAACTCACTCAGTGTCTTGATATGGCCTTGTATTGATTTTGAATGATCGCTCAGATTGAAACAACACATACCTTCAAAAGAATCACATCCCACATTGTGCTTAAGCAAGAGGTAATCTATAGTTAGCCTATTTTGTAATATTGCCTGTCTAGTGCCCTGGAGATCCATCAATAGTTCAGACAGAGCACTAGATGTGTGGTTTAGCCCCTTTTTAAGTGCACAGGTGATCTTACTCTTCAGATCACCCCATGGATTTTCAATCGGATTCAGATCTGGGCTCTAGCTGGGACATTCCAAAACTTTAATCTTCTTCTGGTGAAGCCATTCCTTTGATGATTTGGATGTATGCTTTGGGTCGTTGTCATGTTGAAAGATGAAGTTCCTCTTCATGTTCAGCTTTCTAGCAGAAGCCTGAAGGTTTTGGGTCAATATTGACTGGTATTTGGAACTGTTCATAATTCCCTCTAGATTAACTAAGGCCCCAGTTCCAGCTGAAGAAAAACAGCCCCAAAGCATGATGCTGCCACCACCATGCTTCACTGTGGGTATGGTGTTCTTTTGGTGATGTGCAGTGTTGTTTTTGCGCCAAACATATCTTTTTGAATTATGGCCAAAAAGTTCAACCTTGGTTTCATCAGACCATAACACCTTTTCCCACATGCTTTTGGGAGACTTCAGATGTGTTTTTGCAAAATGGAGCCTGGCTTGGATGTTTTTCTTCATAAGAAAAGGCTTTCGTCTTGCCACTTTACCCCATAGCCCAGACATATGAAGAATACGGGAGATTGTTGTCACATGTACCACACAGCCAGTACTTGCCAGATATTCCTGCAGCTCCTTTAATGTTGCTGTAGGCCACTTGGTAGCCTCCTAGACCAGTTTTATTGTCGTCTTTTCATCAATTTTGGAGGGACGTCCAGTTCTTGGTAATGTGCCATATGTTCTCCACTTGATGATGACTGTCTTCACTGTGCTCCATGGTATATCTAATGCCTTGGAAATTCTTTTGTACCCTTCTCCTGACTTATACCTTTTTTTTTTTTAAACTTTCAAGTTTTATTGATTTTTCAGCATAAGAAAATCAGACAGTAAATATGTCACTTGCATAAGCCAGAACAATGTTAAGATTTGCATAGTACAACTTTGGCATTCATATTGTGATGCTACATAATATATGCAAAGCATATTGGTGACATATACAACAGATTGTAACATAGTCATTCCAAGAACAAAATTAATAAATTGAATCCAGAACTTGTGATCCATTTCTAAGATATAATTTATTCTATACTTCAGCGTGCCCCTATATGTGTTTACCTTACACCTTTATCCATCCGCCGTCCTCCGTCCACCGCTCTCTCCCGCCATATATGTATACCACATCATCAGTCACTACAAAGCTATAGAGTGAATCTTAACTGCGAACGGGCTAGAGTTCCACAATTCCCACCTTTTGTGAGCCCTTAGGCGTTCCGAGTGAGAGTCTGCATATATATATTCATATTGCATATACTGGTTAACTAGTGAGATCACATCAGATACCTGAGGAGTAATGGGCATCTTCCAGGAGGTCGCAATAAGCTTCCTTGCAGCCGAGAGAACGCCCATCACAACCGGTCTATGGTAGTGAGGTAAAACTCCTATTCCGATGGATAGGACAGCTAATGGAGGGTCGAGGGGGATCTGGAAGCCCGCCACTGTCGAGATAAGGTCAAAAATCTTCCTCCAAAAAGGGAGAATAATAGGGCACGACCACCACATATGTGATAAGCTTCCCTTTTCCCCACAATTCCTCCAACAGTTTGAACTATATTCAGGATCCATGTGTGCTATACGGGCTGGAGTCAAGTACCATCTAAGTTGTATTTTCCTATTTTGTTCAATGTGATTAATACATTTGGCAGTAGCTATCGTCCAGTGGAAAGCATCCCTCCACTCCTCGACCGACCAAGATTTTGTTTCTAGAGTAGGGTCAAGTGCATGATATGTAGTAGCTAGGCCTTTCCCCTGACCTGTCGTACTAATAAAGTATTTACCAAAAGGGGTAATTTTATTCAATGAAACAATAGGAGGTCTCGTTCTTTGCAGCATATGCCTAACTTGTAGGTATTGATAGAAACAAGTATTAGGTATACCATAATTTTGGTGCAAGGTCTCAAATGTTTTCATAGTGTCACCTTCATACAACTGATCTAAACATATGATACCTGCTTCCTCCCATTTCTCTAAGGAGAGATCGGGAACCCCATACGTAAGCGCAACCAGTGGAATCTCAGATCTCTTAGGTGAGAAAAGCAATCCTTTCTCTATATAATGGCACCAGGTCCAAACTGCCGCTTGCATAGTCAAGAGAGGGGGTGAAGATTTAGGCGCTTCCAGGGAAAGGGCGGCAAGAAAGCCTGGAAGAGAACCCCGTTTTGTGTAGGTGGATTCTAATTCATGCCATCTCTGTAGCGAGGAAGGCGCCCACCACTCTTTAGTCTGCTCAATGAGGTTCGCCTTGTAATAACGAATGAGGTCCGGGACTCCAAGACCCCCTTCTCTCAGTTTTGGGTATAGGGCTCGTCGGTCCACTCTAGGTGTTTTGTTACCCCATATAAATTTTATAAGATGCGACTGCAACAATTTTAATATTTTTTGAGGAATGATAAGAGGGATACATCTAAGTTTATAGAGGATCTTAGGTAGAATCATCATTTTGACCGCATTAATTCTGGCCAGCCATGACATAAACAACTTAGAATACTCAGCATAATCTGTTAGTAATTCTTTTCTCAGGGAATCGAAATTGCTCCTCACCAAATTTAGTATACGAGGTGTTAGTAATATGCCCAGGTAAACTATGCCCTCCTCTGCCCACTGAAATGGAGCCCTCTCCAGAAGCTCCCTTTTGAGAGGTTCTTGGATCGCAAATGGGAGAATATGCGATTTTGTAACATTAAGTTTATAGAAAGAGGCTTGTGCATAGTCTTTTAAGACTTCCATGACGTTTGGGAGAGATATCTCTGGATTCGTAAGTGATAACAGGACATCATCCGCGTACAGTCCTATTTTATGTGATGCATTACCCACATGTATACCCAAAATACCTGGGTCCAACCGGATTCTTTCTGCCAGGGGTTCCATCACTAGCGCAAAAACCAACGGTGACAACGGGCAGCCTTGTCTGGTACCGTTCGTTATATCAAAGCTTTTGGAATAAAAGCCAGATGCTAAAACTCGAGCTGATGGCAGGGAATATAGATTTAAGATAGCCGATAGAATAGGTCCCCGGAACCCAAAATGATTCAACACCTCCGTCAGAAACCCCCAGTGCACCCTATCGAAAGCTTTTTCAGCGTCAAGCGATATAAATATTGTGGGTGCACCGGAGGTATCCGCTATTTGGAGCAGATCAATTACTCTACGAGTTCCATCCCTACATTGGCGGCCAGGGATGAAACCAACTTGGTCAGTGGACACCAATTTAGGAAGAAGGGGCTGTAACCTCAGGGCCAGTAGTTTAGAGAATAATTTTAAGTCATTATTTAATAAAGATATGGGTCGGAAATTTGCTGGAGTATCATGAGGTTTCCCTGGTTTAGGGATTGTTGTGATAATAGCACATAACATCTCTTTGGGTATAGCACCGGGGAGTAGAAATGTATTAAAAAGCCGCGTAATGTATGGTAACAAGCTTACTTTAAAGGATTTATAATAGTCCCCCGAAAAGCCATCTGGGCCTGGAGCTTTGTGCAGTTTTAATGATTTAATAGCTATATCTACTTCGCGTTCTGAAAAGGGGGCATTGAGTAATTCCAAATCTTGGGAGGCAATACTTGGGAGAGATACTGATTTTAAGAAATTCTGTATGGTATGTGAGGTGGGTTGTGGGGTGCCATCGTCATTTTTCAAATTATAAAGGGAACTATAGTAATCCGCAAACGCATCCGCAATATCTATCGGGTGTGTAGTCATCTTTCCATTATTTTGCTTCATTGAATCTATACGGGAGGCTACTTCCCTTTTTTTTCAGCCTGCGGGCTAGCATGGCCCCGGCTCTATCTCCTAAGTGATACCATTTTGCCTTTGACCTGGTTAGGGCCTTTTCAAATTTGCAAAGCAAGAGAGAGCGTAGTTGAAAGCGCAGGTCTGTGAGTTGAGCTGATAGTGTATCTGTAGGTGTCTCCTTAAATCGCGTTTCTGCCTCCACTATTTGAGCTAAAATATCTTGCATCCGTTTATCTCTTTGCTTTTTAAGTTTGGACGCAGTCTGAATAAAAAGGCCTCTCATGAAACTTTTATGGGCGCACCATAATGTGGAGACACTAATATCTGGCGTGTCATTAAGAACAAAATATTCGTCCAAAGCTTTAGAGAATATTTGGTGCCGATTCTCATCCCTCAGCAAAAATGAGTTAAGGCGCCAAAGCGGTGGGTTAGGATTAGGATAATTATCTGAGATGTGTAGGTAGATTGGAGCGTGATCAGACCATGTAATATTACCTATTGCTGTGTGAGAGGTTTTATGAAGAAGGTCTTTGGATATAAGTAAATAGTCGATTCTAGATTGGGAGATATAAACCTGGGACATAAAGGTATAATCCCTTTCTGTCGCATGTTGGTACCTCCATATATCATGTAGGGGAGTAGTTTTGAGAAGCTTACCCAACGCAGGCCGATGACCCCCCGTTTTCTTGGAACAATCCATCAAAGGATCAATGGGCAGGTTAAAATCCCCTCCTAGAATGATGGAACCCCTGGCAGAATTCAGCAACTTCTTAAAGAACCTCGTAAGGAAAGAAATTTGGTGAGAATTAGGTACATAGACATTAGCTATGGTGTATTCAGCATGATTGATAGAGCAAAGGAGAATAATATATCGTCCCGCCTGATCAATAATAGTTTGATGTGCTTTAAATTGGACCGAACGCCTAACTCCTATAAGAACCCCAGCTTTTTTAGCTTCTGCCGATGCAAAATAAAGATGTGGGTAGTGCCTATTTGAACACTTACCAACATCTTTGGTCAGCAAATGAGTTTCTTGAGCTAGCACTATATCACACTTGGTCTTATTAGCATCATTCCACAGCGCAGAGCGCTTGTAGGGGGAATTTAGCCCCTTTACATTTATAGACATTAGGTGTAGTACCATTGTGGTTTTGTGGGGATAAGTGAGTACTTAGCGTTAAACTGGAGAGAACGGTGGATTTCAGACGGCTCGACGGACATAGCAGATTCGGGATCACATTGATTCTGGAAGAAACAACAGAAGTTAACAAAATCACAAAGTGAAACTAGGCAAACATGCCTATATTGGTACAAAAACCAGAGGTAAGCGCCCATGAGTTTTCAGGAGCGCAAAGGTTTCCAAATTAAACAGAAAGATCCTGACAGGATCACCTTAGTTTATAAGAACCATAAGTAATTTTGAGGTTAGAGTATTCAGAAAAGATAAGAGATTTGGCATAGCAACTACAAAAGTAGAAGTGTTACCCATTCCAGCCCACTTTATAGACAGAAAAGAAGGAATGTTAGGCAGTTTATGTAAGGTTAATGAAAGATCGAATATAGAATAGAAGGACGTAGATGTCCCAGTTTAGGATACATGAAAATTCCCACATCATAAGAAAATTTTTATATTAGAAAATATTCATGTTATCTCCTCATTAGGTTGTTTAGGGGACAACCGATCATTCTTTCTTTTATTACTTTTCCCATGCCTGCTAGCTTGTGCAGTGGACCACGGGATCGGGGCTGGTATTACTGGAAAAGCCTGTAGATTTTGGACACTGCACCAATCTTCAATGGAGATCATGGGGTCTCCCAGTGCTGATAAAAGTTCCGTAAGGACTTATACCTTTTAACAATGAGATCTCTCTGATGTTTTGGAAGCTCTCTGTGGACCATGGCTTTTGCTGTGGGATGCGACTAAGAAAATTTCAGGAAAGACCAACCAGAGCAGCTGAAGTTTATTTGGGGTTAATCAGAGCCACTTTAAATGATGGCAGATGTATGCTGACTCCTATTTAACATGATTTTGAATGTGATTGATTCTGAACACTGCTACATCCCCAGTTATAAGAGGGTGTGCACACTTATGCAACCACATTATTTTAGTTTTTTTTGTTTTCTTCTCTCAACCTAAAAGATTTCAGTTTGTTTTTCAATTGAGTGGTACAGTTTATAGGTCACATTAAAGGTGGAAAAAGTTCTGAAATAATTTATCTTTGTCTAATTTTTTTTTACATCACAGAAACCTGACATTTTAACAGGGGTGTGTAGACTTTTTATATCCACTGTATCTGAGCATAACTACTGTGAAGGGGCACATATCTGGGCATAACTACTAGGACATATCTGGGCATAGCAACTGTGAAGGGGGCACATATCTGGCCATAACTACTGTGAAGGGTGCACATACAGTCAGGTCCATAAATATTGGGACATCGACACAATTCTAACATTTTTGGCTCTATACACCACCACAATGGATTTGAAATGAAACGAACAAGATGTACTTTAACTGCAGACTGTCAGATTTAATTTGAGGGTATTTACATCCAAATCAGGTGAACGGTGTAGGAATTACAACAGTTTGCATATGTGCTTTCCACTTGTTAAGGGACCAAAAGTAATGGGACGGAATACTAATCATAAATCAAACTATCACTTTTTAATACTTGGTTGCAAATCCTTTGAAGTCAATTACAGCCTGAAGTCTGGAACGCATAGACATCACCAGACACTGGGTTTCATCCCTGGTGATGCTCTGCCAGGCCTCTACTGCAACTGTCTTCAGTTCCTGCTTGTTCTTGGGGCATTGTCCCTTCAGTTTTGTCTTCAGCAAGTGAAATGCATGCTCAATCGGATTCAGGTCAGGTGATTGACTTGGCCATTGCATAACATTCCACTTCTTTCCCTTAAAAAACTCTTTGGTTGCTTTTGCAGTATGCTTTGGGTCATTGTCCATCTGCACTTTGAAGCGCCGTCCAATAAGTTCTGAAGCATTTGGCTGAATATGAGCAGATAATATTGCCCGAAACACATCAGAATTCATCCTGCTGCTTTTGTCAGCAGTCACATCATCAATAAATACAAGAGAACCAGTTCCATTGGCAGCCATACATGGCCACGCCATTACAGTACCACCACCATGCTTCACTGATGAGGTGGTATGCTTAGGATCATGAGCAGTTCCTTTCCTACTCCATACTCTTCTCTTCCCATCACTCTGGTACAAGTTGATCTTGTTCTTGATCTGGCCAACTGTTGTGAAGGGTGTTTTCTTCACCAGGGAAAGAATTCTTCGGTCATCCACCACAGTTGTTTTCCGTGGTCTTCCGGGTCTTTAAGTGTTGCTGAGCTCACCGATGCGTTCCTTCTTTTTTAAGAATGTTCCAAACAGTTGTTTTGGCCATGCCTAATGTTTTTGCTATCTCTCTGATGGGTTTGTTTTGTTTTTTCAGCCTCATGATGGCTTGCTTCACTGATGGTGACAGCTCTTTGGCTCTCATCTTGAGAGTGGAGAGCAACAGATTGCAAATGCAAATAGCACACTTGAAATGAACTCTGGACCTTTTATCTGCTCATTGTAATTGGGATAATGAGGGAATAACACACACCTGGCCATGGAACAGCTGAGAAGCCAATTGTCCCATTACTTTTGGTCCCTTAACAAGTGGGAGGCACATATGCAAACTATTGTAATTCCTACACCGTTCACCTGATTTGGATGTAAATACCCTCAAATTAAAGCTGACAGTCTGCAGTTAAAGCACATCTTGTTTGTTTCATTTCAAATCCATTGTGGTGGTGTATAGAGCCAAAACCCTTAGAATTGTGTCGATGTCCCAATATTTATGGACCTGACTGTATATGGGCATAACTACTGTGAGGGGGAAAATTGTGGAATATCTGCTATGAAGGGGCACATATCTGGCCATAACTACTGTGAGGGGACATATATCTGGACATAACTACTGTGTCCAGTAATTATCTATGTATGAAAGCAACAAATAAACATGAATGTTACACTTTAAAGGGAAAATGTTCATCATGAAAATGCAATGTAAGCTATAGGCACCATGTTATAGAGCAGAAGGAGCAGAGCAGAATGACATGTAGTTTTATTGGGAAAAGTTTCTGCAAAACTTGTACTTTATTCATATAAATTCCTGCTCATTCTATACTTTGAAGTTAAGGAGGTGGTCCTATCCTCTATGACTGTGCATACACAGATAGCTGTCAATCACTGATAGGACCGTCTCCTTGACTTTAAAGTCCAGAATGAGCAGTAATTTAAATTAATAAATTACAATTACACTGAATCGTTTCCCACAAAACAATATATCAATCTGCTCAGCTCCTCCTGTTCTATAACATGCTGTCTGCAGCTCAAACACCATGTTCAATGCGACAGGTTCCCTTTACGTTTTTTCTTTATGGACATCTGTAAACTGTTGCAGAAAACAGTGAAATGGATATTGCACACCCAGAGATTTGTCTTATTTCTCCCTTCATCTCCATCTTTGGCTGGAGAACGGCTCGGTGCTCTAGCATGATTTCACAGGCAGACAGGAAGTTCAGAAAGGGGGTGGGGCTTAACATCCCATTCACTTCAAAAGACTTCCAGACACTGTGAAAGAATCGCGAAGCTGCAAAACTTCAGCTGCTTCATATAAAACCTCCCCTGCATGTGTGCAGCTACACTACACAGTATCAGACCACTGACAATACAGAAAGTGTTACCCAGCTTTCCCAGGTACCTGAATGTCAAGTTTGTCTATATAGCCAGGAGGGAATTCTCACTGTCTATGCAAATTTGACACTCATCAGTGTGGTAAAGCTCGATTATAAGTCTTGAGGAGCTGTACAGATTGACTATATTATATTCTTCATATTACCCCTGCATTATTAGGTGCTTGCAGCTGTGGATGTAATTGGACTATAAGATATGATTTAACATCACAATGGTGCCTGCAGCTCTGGATGTGACTAGAGTATAAGGCATTTTGTAACAGCAGAGTTTTGCCTCAGCCCTGGATGTGGGTGCAGCAAAAGACATGATACAACAGCACTATTACTAACTAGAAGATTCCTTATAACAAAATGGAAACGGTTCCTGTGTAAGACAAATATTATCCACACTGAATCTAGTCCCCTTCTCCTAAACGTCTTGTCTGACTTCACTAGTATCAGAAGGGGGAGAGGGAGGGGAAGAGGACATGGCTGCAGCCTAACTGAACAAAGCATCGCTTTTCTGTTGTATTTTACCTGGTCTACAATTGTGATATCTGATGAATGTAGAACAAATAACAAAGACACATAAGGAGATTATGTTATGTTTTGTTAGTTGTTATTTTTTGGGTTTGGATTTGGCTTTAGTCCACCTTTAAGGAGGAATTGTCACTTCTCCAGACATGTTTTTTGAAGTAACCACTTGTTACAACAATTCTGGATAATCTATTCTGCCTCTATGTTATACCATTCCTGTTATTTCTCCTAGGAGTTTATGATTTTATTTCTAGTAGCTTTCAGTAAATGTACACATGGGTGTTACCAGTTGGGGGGGGGGTGTCCCTGAACAGTCTGACACCATCAGCACTAATTGGAAAGAGTCATACACACCCGCTACTGGTAACACTCGGCAGTACCCTTAGACACAGACATCTGGAAATGTATTGGTAAAATGGTAGCAGGAATAATACAGGAAAGAAAAACACAGAGCCATAAGAATAGATGCTCCAGAATTAATATTTCATGGGGTAAACAATTAGTTACTAAAACAGAGATATCAGGAGAGGTGACAGGTCCTATTTAGCTTTAATGGCACCTGCCCAGAGACTGGGGAGGTAACCATAAACCATATCTCTGATAGTAAAAGGACAGAGCATTTTAAAATCCAAATTGCCCCATGCTTTTCTTCTCCAGCATCAGATGTCTGCAAAGAGTCAGAGAGGCTACCATGAACACAGGGGCGGACACAGACAGCAGAGGGCCCCTGTGCAAAGAATGTGCCTGGGCCCACCCCCCACCCCCTCCACAAACCACACATACAGACATAAACATACACAATACTTGCATAATCCTGGAAGACCAAGGAGCATATATGGCTGCACAGTGCTTTTGGCCAACAATGTGTCGTGCAACCAAGGGTCCCAGCAGCACAATGCTGCAATGCATTGAGTTAAAATGAACGGGGTAGCATTGTGACCTTCAGGTTTCTTACAATCACAATCAGAAAGTCGCAAGAAATTCAGCAGGTTGGATTTTTTGTGACTGTCGGGTCATGGCCCCATTTACTTTACTAGTTGCGGTGTAGCGTAGTGTGGCTTCATGCTTTGGCTGCACAATGTGTGTTGCAGCCACAGCCACCTAGTGGTGCTAGCCTAAAGGACCATTTAGATGGCCATATGTGTTTTGCAGTTCGCAAATTGCGTCCTATGATAGAAAATGCCGATTCTTGTCCGCAGTTGCGGACAAGAATAGGAGATGTTCTATTTTTTTTTGCAGGGCCAAGGAACAGAAGTACGGATGTGGACAACATGAAGTGTGCTGTCTGCATCATTTGTAGCCCCATTGAAATGAATGGGTCTTTTTCACACATCCTCACAGGCACTCTCACATACTCACACTGTCATACATGCAGGCACTCTCACATACTCACACTGTCATACATGCAGGCACCCTTACATATACACACATTGTCATACATGCATGTACACTTACATACACACACACTGTCATACATGCAGGCACTCTCACATACACACGCTGTCATACATGCAGGCACTCTCACATACACACACTGTCATACATACAGGCACTCTCACATACACACACTGTCATACATACAGGCACTCTCACATACACACACTGTCATACATACAGGCACACTCACATACACACACTGTCATACATTCAGGCACTCTCACATACACACACTGTCATACATACAGGCACTCTCACATACACAGACTGTCATACATTCAGGCACTCTCACATACACACACTGTCATACATTCAGGCACTCCCACATGCACAGACACAGACTATCATACATGCAGGCACTCTCACATACACACACTTTCATACATGCAGGGCCTCTCACATACACAGACTGTCATACATGCAGGCACTCTCAAATACACACACTGTCATACATGCAGACAATCTCACATACACAGACTGTCATACATGCAGGCACTCCCACATACACAGACTATCATACATTCAGGCACTCTCACATACACACACTGTCATACATACAGGCACACTCACATACACACACTGTCATACATGCAGGCACACTCACATACACACACTGTCATACATACAGGCACGCTCACATACACAATCTGTCATACATTCAGGCACTCTCACATACACAGACTGTCATACATTTAGGCACTCCCACATACACAGACTATCATACATTCAGGCACTCTCACATACACAGTGTCACGGCTGCGGGTGGGGGAAACCCTCAGCCGTGCGGTGATAATAATAAAGGGTAGCTGCTGTGCCAGGACAGGAAACAGGGAGCAGGTCACCTCCTATAGCATCCCTAAATCTGACCCTGACTCCTAGCTGTATGAGCCAACCCTGATGGTAGGAGGGCTCATATTCCGGAACCTAGGGTCCCTACTAGCCCTCAGGATAGCCCTGGAACTAGGAGCAGGGTAAGACGACCTGTTCCTTCTAGGCACGGATGAATAGGAGTCTCACTGGCCAAGCGGCAAGGAATGGGGAACATATACAGCAGATGGCAATGGCAGGTAGTGAAACTAGTACCTACCTGCCACAGACACACAGACTGGAACCCGTGCAGAAGTGCAAATGTCCACACCAAACACAAAAGGACACCGCACACACACAAAGCACACAGGAACCCAGAAACCATAAGCTGCATAGACATAGAGACACCACTAGACATATAATAAGATAAGAACATCTATGTCTAAACATTACTTTATTACCACAAGGGTGGCCCACACTGGGCAGATGGTATATGAGACCAGGAGGATGACTCCAGAAAACACCATGGCTGGAGTACCCCTCAGCTACTGGCATCCAGCAGGAGTTAAATAGCTCAAGTAGCCACACCCACACACAGACACACCCAGTGTTCACTCACTAGGAAGGGAATTAACCCTTCCAACACCAGGCAAGGGAAGAAAGCCACTTAAAGGGGAAGTGTACACACAAACATCACACTCCACCTGTTACCACGAGCAACGGCATGCGAGGCAACCATGTCCTGGGAAACAGCCAGAAGGCCGAGACACTGCCACCACATGCACACAACACCAAACGTTGCCACGGGCAACAGCAAGTGAAGGAAAGTGTCACAAAACACACCATAGGCCGTGACACTCCCACCCCTCAAAGCCCCCCCCACCAAAAAAAAAGGGGAAAACTAGTTGGGGACCCAAAACAGGGAAGGGAGACGGGAAAAAGGTAGCAGAATCTGTGTCAGCGCATGCGAGTCTCCCCAGGACTGCTGCCAGCCCCTGGAGCAACACACAGGAACCAGGAGCCGACTGCCAGCCTCTGGAGCAACACACAGCGACCAGAGACTAGTGATGTCGCGAACATAAAATTTTCAGTTCGCGAACAGCGAACGCGAACTTCCGCAAATGTTCGCGAACTGGCGAACCGGGCGAACCGCCATAGACTTCAATAGACAGGCGAATTTTAAAACCCACAGGGACTCTTTCTGGCCACAATAGTGATGAGAAAGTTGTTTCAAGGGGTCTAACACCTGGACTGTGGCATGCCGGAGGGGGATCTATGGCAAAACTCCCATGGAAAATTACGTAGTGGACGCAGAGTCGGGTTTTAATCCATAAAGGGCATAAATCAACTAACATTCCTAAATTGTTTGGAATAACGTGCTTTAAAACATCCAGTGTGTGTATACGATCAGGTATGATGTTGTATCGATCAGGTAGTGTAAGGGTTACGCCCGCATCACAGACATTGACAGACCAAACTCCCCTTTTAATGCACCGCAAACAGTTCATTTGCACAACCGCAAACTCCCCATTTGCACAAGGTTGGATACCAAGCTAGCCACGTCCCGGTGATGTCATTGAAGGTTTCTTCCTCCACCCAGCCACGTACAACACCAAGGGTCCCCGAAAGGTCAATTGAATTGATTTTTCGAACGGGGAGATGGTTAAAAAAACGCTGGCTCCCTCCCCTTTGTTTTTATCCACGGTGACTGCGTCTGCGCCGTGCAATTTACTGTCACACCCGATATGAGTGGTATTTTCTGTAGTACTATTCTCATCAGTTTAATCCCTCTAACGTCCCCGACTCCCCAATCTGGGGGCCATTTATTAAACAGATTTTTCGGACGGGGAGATGGTTAAAAAAACGCTGGCTCCCTCCACTCTGTTTTAATCCACGGTGACTGCGTCTGCGCCGTGCAATTTACTGTCACACCCGATATGAGTGGTATTTTCTGTAGTACTATTCTCATCAGTTTAATCCCTCTAACGTCCCCAATCTGGGTGCCATTTATTGAATAGATTTTTCGAACGGGGAGATGGTTAAAAAAAACCTGGCTCCCTCCACTCTGTTTTAAACCACGGTGACTGCGTCTGCGCCGTGCAATTTACTGTCACACCCGATATGAGTGGTATTTTCTGTAGTACTATTCTCATCAGTTTAATCCCTCTAACGTCCCCAATCTGGGGGCCATTTATTGAATAGATTTTTCGAACGGGGAGATGGTTAAAAAAACGCTGGCTCCCTCCACTCTGTTTTAAACCACGGTGACTGCATCTGCGCCGTGCAATTTACTGTCACACCCGATATGAGTGGTATTTTCTGTAGTACTATTCTCATCAGTTTAATCCCTCTAACATCCCCAATCTGGGGGCCATTTATTAAATAGATTTTTTGAACGGGGAGATGGTTAAAAAAACGCTGGCTCCCTCCACCGATATGAGTGGTATTTTCTGTAGTATTATTCTCATCAGTTTAATCCCTGTTACGTCCCATATCAGGAATTGCCTTTTATGAAAAAAAATTTAGGCCGGGTACCTTCCACTGTGGTGTCCCAATAGCGACAAATTTTTTGAAGGCCTCAGACTCTACCAGCTGGTATGGTAAAAGCTGGCGGGCTAAGAGTTCCGTCAAGCCAGCTGTCAGTCGCCGGGCAAGGGGGTGACTTTGTGACATTGGCTTCTTATGCTCAAACATGTCCTTGACAGACACCTGACTGTGGGCAGATGAGCAGGAACTGCTGAAGGTGAGAGATGGAGTGGCGGGTGGTTGAGAGGGGGCAGGGAGGACAGCAGTGGTTGACGTGGCTGAAGATGCAGGACCAGGAGGAGCATGGTGGCTTTGAGTTTGTGTGCTGCTTGTACTCATGTGTTGATCCCATAGGCGTTTGTGATGTGAGATCATGTGCCTTCGCAAAGCAGTTGTACCAAGGTGGGTGTTGGACTTCCCACGACTCAGTTTCTTTTGGCACAGGTTGCAAATGGCATTGCTTTTATCAGAGGCAGACACACAAAAAAAATGCCACACTGCTGAGCTTTGCAATGACGGCATTCTAGTGGTGGCAACAGCATGCGTTGACTGGCGTGCTGTCTGGCTGACCCCAGGTGCCGATACATGCTGTCTGACTGTGCCACTAACTCCTTGCGACGACCTCCCCCTGCTTCCAACTCGTCTCCTCATTCTCTCTGTCTCCCCTTCAGAACTTTCCCCCTCTTCTTCTCTTCGAGCAGGCACCCACGTGGCATCCGTGGACACATCGTCATCATCAACCGCTTCACTTGTATCTGACACCTCAGCAAAGGAAGCAGCAGCGGGTACAACATCATCATCATCACACTGTACGTCCATGTGTGTAATCCTGCCTGACTGAGACATATCCCCGTAATCTACATCATCTGGCAATAATGGTTGCGCATCACTAATTGCATCCAACTGATGTGTAAATAACTCCTCTGACGGATCAAGTGAAGCGGCTGTGGTGGCTGTGGTGGTAGTGGCGACGGGCGGGTGCGTGGTAACTTGAGAGCAGGTGACCGAAGCTGAGTTGGAGGAGGATGGTGCGTCAAGGTTCTTAGCGGAAGCTGTTGAAGATTGGGTGTCCTGTCTAAGCCAGTCAACTACGTCCTCTGAATTTTTCGGGTTCAGGGTACGTGGCCTCTGAAAACTGGGCATTATTCCAGGGACAGTGGAAATCACAGCACCACGACCACGACGGCCCCTGCGGGGTGGCCTGCCTCTGCCTGTCATTTTTTTTTTAGATAAGTGGTACTACGCGTGCTAGGTACTGTGCCACCCGGTATGAGTGGTTGGCACTGGCAGTGGGCACACTACAGTCTGTGGAAGTGGGCCTGACACACACTGGCAGCAGGCAAGCAACTGAATTTAGACTACTGTCTAAAAATTAAATGCCTTATTTATCGGCAAGCTACTGTGCCACCCGGTATCAGTGGTTGGCACTGGCAGTGGGCACACTACAGTCAGTAGAAGCGGGCCTGACACACACTGGCAGCAGGCAAGCAACTGAAATTACACTAAAGTGTAAAAATTAAATGCCTTATTTATCGGCAAGCTACTGTGCCACCCGGTATGAGTGGTTGGCACTGGCAGTGGGCACACTACAGTCAGTGGAAGAGGGCCTGACACACTGACTGGCAGCAGGCAAGCAACTGAATTTAGACTACTGTCTAAAAATTAAATGCCTTATTTATCGGCAAGCTACTGTGCCACCCGGTATCAGTGGTTGGCACTGGCAGTGGGCACACTACAGTCAGTGGAAGCGGGCCTGACACACACTGGCAGCAGGCAAGCAACTGAAATTACACTAAAGTGTAAAAATTAAAGGCCTTATTTATCGGCAAGCTACTGTGCCACCCGGTATCAGTGGTTGGCACTGGCAGTGGGCACACTACAGTCAGTGGAAGAGGGCCTGACACACACTGGCAGCAGGCAAGCAACTGAATTTAGACTACTGTCTAAAAATTAAATGCCTTATTTATCGGCAAGCTACTGTGCCACCCGGTATCAGTGGTTGGCACTGGCAGTGGGCACACTACAGTCAGTGGAAGCGGGCCTGACACACACTGGCAGCAGGCAAGCAACTGAATTTAGACTACTGTCTAAAAATTAAATGCCTTATTTATCGGCAAGCTACTGTGCCACCCGGTATCAGTGGTTGGCACTGGCAGTGGGCACACTACAGTCAGTTGAAGTCGGCCTGACACACACTAGCAGCAGGCAAGCAGCTGAAATTACACTAAAGTGTAAAAATTAAATGCCTTTTTTATGCAAAGTCCTGTGCCAGCCGGTATGAGTGGTGGGCACTGGCAGTGGGCACACTACAGTCAGTGGAAGTCAGCCTGACACACACTGGCAGGCAACTAACCTTAGATTAAAGTGTAAAAATTAAGTGCCTATTTTTTAAGCAAAGTCCTGTGCCACTCGGTATGACAGGGGTGGGCACTGGCAGTGGGCACACTACAGTCAGTTGAAGTCGGCCTGACACACACTAGCAGCAGGCAAGCAGCTGAAATTACATTAAAGTGTAAAAATTAAATGCCTTTTTTAAGCAAAGTCCTGTGCCAGCCGGTATGAGTGGTGGGCACTGGCAGTGGGCACACTACAGTCAGTGGAAGTCAGCCTGACACACACTGGCAGGCAACTAACCTTAGATTAAAGTGTAAAAATTAAGTGCCTATTTTTTAAGCAAAGTCCTGTGCCACTCGGGATGACAGGGGTGGGCACTGGCAGTGGGCACACTACAGTCAGTTGAAGTCGGCCTGACACACACTGGCAGGCAACTAACCTTAGATTAAAGTGTAAAAATTAAGTGCCTATTTTTTAAGCAAAGTCCTGTGCCACTCGGGATGACAGGGGTGGGCACTGGCAGTGGGCACACTACAGTCAGTTGAAGTCGGCCTGACACACACTGGCAGGCAACTAACCTTAGATTAAAGTGTAAAAATGAAGTGCCTTTTTTTTAAGCAAAGTCCTGTGCCACACGGGATGACAGGGGTGGGCACTGGCAGTGGGCACACTACAGTCAGTTGAAGTCGGCCTGACACACACTAGCAGCAGGCAAGCAGCTGAAATTACACTAAAGTGTAAAAATTAAATGCCTTTTTTATGCAAAGTCCTGTGCCAGCCGGTATGAGTGGTGGGCACTGGCAGTGGGCACACTACAGTCAGTGGAAGTCAGCCTGACACACACTGGCAGGCAACTAACCTTAGATTAAAGTGTAAAAATTAAGTGCCTTTTTTTAAGCAAAGTCCTGTGCCACACGGAATGACAGGGGTGAGCACTGGCAGTGGGCACACTACAGTCTGTGGGCCTGCAGCTCCTCACACACAGGCAGGCCAGGCAACTGCAATATGTATATAAAGGAAAAAAAAAAAGCAGACTAATGTTGCAGCCCTAAAAAGGGCTTTTTGGGGTGCTGTCAGGACGCTGTCCTTACAGCAGAGATCAGATGAGTCTTTCAGGACTGGAGTGGACACTGAATTCACTAGCCTAGCTATCGATTTCCCAATTAAATCAGCAG
The DNA here is from genome assembly GCF_905171765.1 of Bufo bufo. Classification (NCBI taxonomy): domain Eukaryota; kingdom Metazoa; phylum Chordata; class Amphibia; order Anura; family Bufonidae; genus Bufo; species Bufo bufo. Next base: position 28,755 of record NW_024400193.1, read on the forward strand.
CAGTTACAGTCTCCCTCCTCTCACTAAGACTGCAGCTTCAGAATGAATCTAAAATGGATGCTGTGCAGGAGGTGGGAGGGTCTGGGAGGGAGGGTATGCTGCTGATTGGCTGGAATGTGTCTGCTGACTGTGAGGTACAGGGTCAAAGTTTGCTCAATGATGATGTATAGGGGGCGGACCGAACATCGCATGTGTTCGCCCGGCAGAGGCGAACGCGAACAAGCTATGTTCGCCGGGAACTGTTCGCCGTCGGATAGTTCGGGCCATCTCTACCAGAGACCAGCAAAGAAACAGCCCGGAGAGACCGCACTGACACTGCGTCCACTCTCCAGTCACGTTCCCACTCCAGTCGCTGCCAACAGCCACTCCTAACCAGCACACTGCCGGAACACCAACGGAATACTGTCAGCAGACGACCAGGGATAGGAACATGGAGAGGGAGAAGGGATCACCAACACGGAAACGGAAGGCAAGGTGGCGGGGAATAAGCCACCAACCGCGCCGTTAACGATGAACCCCAAAACGCTCTCCCTCCGGAGAACGCGCATGTATGCCGAAACAGCTGGCAATACATGCTGCACCCTCTTTCGAAGGTCACCCAGCAAGAAGCCATTGTGGTCATACTGTCACGGCTGAGGGTGGGGGAAACCCTCAGCCGTGCGGTGATAATAATAAAGGGTAGCTGCTGGGCCAGGACAGGAAACAGGGAGCAGGTCACCTCCTGTCCCTAAATCAGACCCTGACTCCTAGCTGTATGAGCCAAGCCTGATGGTAGGAGGGCTCATACTCCGGAACCTAGGGTCCCTACTAGCCCTCAGGATAGCCCTGGAACTAGGAGCAGGGTAAGACGACCTGTTCCTCTTAGGCACGGATGAACAGGAGTCTCACTGGCTAGGCTGCAAGGAATGGGGAACATATACAGCAGATGGCAATGGCAGGTAGTAAAACTAATACAACACCTACCTGCCACAGACACACAGACTGGAACCCGTGCAGAAGTGCAAATGTCCACACCAAACACAAAAGGACACAGCACACACACAAAGCACACAGGAACCCAGAAACCATAAGCTGCAATAAACATAGAGACACCACTAGACATAAAATAAGATAAGAACATCTATGTCTAAACATTACTTTATGACCACAAGGGTGGCCCACACTGGGCAGATGGTATATGAGACCAGGAGGATGACTCCAGCAAACACCATGGCTGGAGTACCCCTCAGCTACTGGCATCCAGCAGGAGCTAAATAGCTCAAGTAGCCACACCCACACACAGACACACCCAGTGTTCACTCACTAGGAAGGGAATTAACCCTTCCAACACCAGGCAAGGGAGAAAGCCACTTAAAGGGGAAGTGTACACACAAACATTACACTCCACCTGTTACCGCTGGCAATGGCATGCGAGGCAACCATGTCCTGGGAAACAGCCAGAAGGCCGAGACACTGCCACCACATGCACACAACACCACACGTTACCACGGGCAATCGCAAGTGAAGGAAAGTGTCACAAAACACACCATAGGCCGTGACACACAGACTATCATACATGCAGGGCCTCTCACATACACACACTGTCATACATGCAGGCACTCTCACATACACACACTGTCATACATGCAGGGCCTCTCACATACACACACTGTCATACATGCAGGGCAGGCACTCTTTTACACTACATTATATATAGATCCCTTCCTCACCTCCTGGCTCTGTATTGCTGGTTCTTGTGTCCTCAGCCAGGCTCCTCTCAGTAGCAGGGCTCGGTCTACATGAGCTGGCTCATTGGAGGAGAGGCTGTCAGTGCTTTTGAGTGACAGTTTGTACACCAATCAGCTCTCTATCTCCTGGTCAGTAAGGTTGGGTCCACAAGGTCCTATTTTTGATAAAATCGCGGCAAAGTGCTGTGTTATTTTGACGCGATTTGTTAAAAATCAGACCCTGTGGATGCAGCCTTACTGACCAGGAGTGCTGATTACACTAAAACCCTCCTATGAATCAGCGCTGTTATTTAGCCCCTGACCAGCAGATCATCTCTCAGTCCCTCTGAAGTTCAGGAAGGGGGCCCCACTGCAGCCAGCTACTTTTCCTACTGTGTGCAATCGCACAGTGGGAGGAGCTTACTGGCAACTGAGAAAGCTCATTTGTTAGTCACGATGTCCCCAGTGGGCCAGTACAGGCTGGGCCCCCTCACACTCTGGGCCCCTGTGCAGCTGAACCAGCTTCACAGGCGGTATGTCCGCCCCTGCATGAACACTAGATGGTCATCCGACCCGTCTGAAATCAGATATTGTTTATCTTATGTGTATGGCTAGAGGAACCTCCCATACATATGCATGCTCAGCAGTTGTAATTGGGTCTTTTGGAAAAAGCCCCCGTGGCAGTAGCTCAATTTCCTACTTAAAAAAAACATTATTTTCTGTAAAAATATTTACATAAAATATGAAACTAAAAATATATCTTTATTGAAACAAAAGGTGTCATGTATTTGCAACGGAGTGTGCAATGTTTTAGTTTAATGCCTGCTGGTACTGTATATTGATGATACATTTCCAAGGACCTTGTGGTCATAACTAATCAGTGTGTTTGAGCAGAGAGATGCATGCAAGTGCTTCTGTTTCCAGCCAGTTTGCAAGCAGCGAGTGATCCTGGTGGGAATTGACCTTCCAGAACCTGGTAACGTCCCTAAGATCTCACGTGATGAGGTTGCACCTTACACTAAACCTGACATTATTCAGCTCTTAGAGCGGCCTGGTGAGCTTGTGTCTGGATTTGGACTTAGATTCCAGCTTGGCATGTATGTGGGTGAGTTAAGCCTGATAGAAAGAGGAGCCTATGAGTGATTACAGGCCAGATCAAAGCTTAAAGTGATTAAGTGAGAGCCACCCCAAGATAGAAATGAACCTGCTAGTGAGAATGGAACTCTGTCCCATGTATCTTGTGTGGGTGATCAATCCAGACACCCTGACTTACCTGTAGTGGAGATAGTTATAAGAGACTGTTTAATTGCTGCCGTAGTATTTGTCAAGTATCATGCTTCTGCCAAGAAGTGTAATCATCAAATGTTAAGCCTTGTAAGCAACTGTGGTGTTATAACCAATAAGCTTGTACTCACCATGCTCTATGCTAGCTCCCTTAATCCTAAGCAAGCACCTATCCATTTTTGAACTTTTTGAGCCTGACAGTCACTGTGTCATCCTTATATGGCAAGGGCCAATACAACCTATAAAGTCTGACCCCCTTACATGGGGTGGAACTGAACTCACCTTGGGAGAACTTGATGCTGTCAAAGAATGGGCTACTTGATCCGGTCCAAGTGGTGTCTGTAGGTCCATAAATTCGTTGTTCCGTAGTCTAGACGCGGGCCGCGATCCTCTTCATCCATTAGAGGCGCGTTCTTCTGCTGCCATATCCAGAAGCCTCATCAAGGTTGATGTTGGCAAGGAATGGGCTATTCAATCCGGACTACATGAAAAAGAAGTAATGGTAACTCTCTAATAGCATCACAATCAGAGAGCTTACCACGATCCTCCTTTTCCACTTCAGAAATGTTCCCCATGGCCTATTCGATCCGGTCCATATAAAACAGAGGTGGTGTCTGTAGGTCCATAAATTTGTCGTTCTGTAGTCTAGTCGCGCGCCGCGATCCTCTTCATCCATTGGAGGCGCGTTCTTCTGCTACCATATCCAGAAGCCTCATCAAGGTTGATGTAGGCAAGGAATGGGCTATTCAATCCGGTCTGCATGAAAAAGAGGTAATGGTAGCTCTCTAGTAGCATCACTATCAGAGAGCGTACCACGATCCTCCTTATCCACTTCAGAAATGTTCTCCATGGCCTATTCGATCCGGTCCATATAAAACAGAGGTGGTATCTTTAGGTCCATAAATTTGTTGTTCCGTAGTCTAGTCGAGCGCCGCGATCCTCTTCATCCATTGGAGGCGCGTTCTTCTGCTACCATATCCAGAAGCCTCATCAAGGTTGATGTAGGCAAGGAATGGGCTATTCAATCCGGTCTGCATGAAAAAGAGGTAATGGTAGCTCTCTAGTAGCATCACTATCAGAGAGCGTACCACGATCCTCCTTATCCACTTAAGAAATGTTCTCCATGGCCTATTCGATCCGGTCCATATAAAACAGAGGTGGTGTCTGTAGGTCCATAAATTTGTTATTCCGTATTCTAGTCGCGCGCCGCGATCCTCTTCATCCATTGGAGGCGCGTTCTTCTGCTACCATATCCAGAAGCCTCATCAAGGTTGATGTTGGCAAGGAATGGGCAATTCAATCCGTTCTGCATGAAAAAGAGGTAATGGTAGCTCTCTAATAGCATCACTATCAGAGAGCGTCCCACAGTCCTCTTCATCCACTTAAGAAATGTTCTTCTGAAATCACTTCCAGGTTCCTCATCATGGTCTCCCTATGAAAAACAATGCATTCTTTACCCTCAGTGCATGCAATAATTTTCAACACAACATCATTATGAAGAGGAAAAAATCCTCTGCTTCAATTTGTAAAAGGGTCAGACGTTTGAGTGTTATTGGCCATTGACAGCTAACATGTACTGAGGGCCCCACAGGAGGACGGCTCAGTGACTAAGTATTGATTTAATTAGTGCAGTGGTTACAGTATATTTCTCTCTCACAGAGGGCACAGGTTTAGTTGTTAAAAAACAACAGTTACTTACAAGGCACAACACTTGGCTTAGGTAAGAGTTACACAGTGTCTGGTGTGATCACCCACTACAGGATACAGGTGGGCAGTGGTCCTTAACAACTCGTAGGTTCTATATGTCTCCGTCATGTCTCACTTGTAATCATTTCTGGTTTGATTGTTGTCTGTAAACAGTTACAGACTCCGAGATACTCTAAAATCAGTACAATAGGTCCAAAATTATCATACAATCCAGAGTCAGATGGTGTGTAAGGTAAGGAACGCCCCCGTAAGATGCCAGAGACATCACTAAACTCTGATATACTCTTAAAACTTCCTCTCTGGCTACAGATAGAAGCACTATTAGCATTCATCTCTTCATTCTAAGATGGCATAGATTTTGCTTTAGGTGCATGGACTGTTTCACCTAATTTATGATGAGGTGTGCGCCTCTGTCAGTGCAGAGGATATCATAGACAGGTGTAAAACAGTGGTCTATGATAAATCCCCCCATGGTCTGGCCTCTCTCTATCCATTTCAGCTAGCCACTCCATATCTAGAATTGGTGTAGGTTTTACACCAATATTTCTCATCATGTAGGCAAAAGATAATTAAGTGCTGATGGTCCAGAAAGTCCGATGATCCAGTATATAAACATTGTCAGCAGCTCTCAAAATGTGTCACTCCATGGTCCATCAGGTGCACAGCATGCCACAACGCCTTTTGTCCATCGTAGGAGTCAGGGGCTCATTCCAAATCGACGACCTTCAGGAAAAAGTAAAGAACTTAAAAATCTTATTATGACTACGGTCTCTCTTCTGCTGAGGTGCAGTATAATGCAGAAAGTGATGTCACGGTACATGGATAAAGAACACAGTGATGTCACGGTACATCAAGCAGTTACAGGGGTTGTGCTAAGGTCTGAACTTATCTCATGTCCACCAAAAAGGAGAAAAGTATTTCATTAGAGGGGGGTTTGACTGCCAGGAGCTCCACCAGTCAGGAAAATGGTAGTCCCATAGGGAATTAAAGTGGCATCGGTGGGCATGCCCCTCATTAATTCGGAGGCATGAGGCCCCTATTATCGTGATAGGTGCTGCTCTCACTGGTTGAACCCCCACCGATCAGATACCTGTGAATAGCGGATAAGTTCAGTCTTGGCACACCACTTTTGAATTGTAGCATCAGGAGAATGTACACAGTGTTGTCACTGTAAGGTGGGTGGGAAGTAAGTCCCACCTTATAGAGAGGACAAATGTTGGCAATATGTGCTGTTTGTTTTGTTTTGTATTGTAAAATGGGCAATGGGTGGCAGTCATTGTGGCAGGTTTATAAGGAGCTGGCAGGAGCCTGCAGCTCAGATGGATAATTAGCTAATGTTGGGTATGGATTTTTAGGGGTGTAGTGGTGGCTGATGTGTGACCTGCAGGTAAATGAAGCTGAGCCCAACTGTTTGAAAAAGTTTGAAGTAGCCTGCAGAATAAATCCTTGGCACAAAGAGAGATAAATGAGCAAGGAATTTTGACTGTGTGGAGAGAATCCCCCATAAAACGACCGCCCGCCAGGTTATTACATTGTAATTATGGCCAGGCAGCATGCTCTGGGTGGAATTGAGTCAAAGAACTATTGCCATTTTGGCTGAACTTTTTCCCTAATTGAGTTACCAGCATGAACCCCTGTGTCACCTCTGTATTTTTGGTGTTCCTCCTCTCGGTGTGTGGACTTCACCTTACATCACAGTATAGGAGTAATGCACAAAGTGATATAACAGTACATGGATAATGCTCACAGTGATGTCACAATAATAGGAGAATGGTCACAAAGATTTTATAGCAGAAGGATAATGTACACCATGATATTGTAGGACAGAAATGATGTAGATAAGAAAAGGTCACCGTATACAGTATGAGAGGAAAAAACATATAATGATGTCACATGCCGGTATAATGAGCCCCTGACATCAGAAGAGAAACATAGAGCAAAATCTAATGGTGCAGAGAAGGGATAATGCAGACAGCGGAGATAACCATGGGGCTCCATAGTCAAATTTAGAATGAAACTACAGTACTTTTTCTATTGCCCATAGGTATCACTAGATAATCCGTTTTTTCTTTCTTTGTTTTTACAGTCAGTCAATGGGGAACATAAACCATTGAATAGGTAAGTACTGTAGCTGCAGACATCTGAGGTCTACGCTCGGCAGCAGACACACCGCGCGCTTACCTCTAACCGAATGTGAACGGCACCTTTGCTGCACTCTCATACAGAGACATATTCATCGATTATATGTATATTTGTATATACAGGGTGGCCCACGAAAAAGTAGACGTCTCCAAAATCTCCAAATCAAACTGACTAATATTAAATCTGCCTTAGTTGTTCATAGTAACCAATCAGAGCTCAGCTTTCATTTCTAAGACAGATTTACTATTAGGCAGTTTGATTTGTAGATATTGGAGGCGGCTACTTTTGTTTGGGCCACCCTATATGTATATGCACTCACACATATAGATATACACATAAATGTACAGATAAAGTAATATACAAATAAAAAAATACTTAAAGGGCTTTTCCAGGAGTAGATGATTTGTAGGTCATCCATATCTATTTTTTGGGGTCCGACTCCCAGCACCCCCTCTTGATCAGCTGTTTGAAGAGGTCGCGGTGTGAGCGCTGTGGCTTCCTCCTCGACCAGTGACATCATCTTTCTTGATCACATGACCTATCTGCAGCTTAGTCCTAGTTCCTATAAATGGGCCTGGGCTGAAATACTGAGCACAGCCGCTAAAAACTGTGCAACGCTGTGCTTGGTGTGCTATGAGAAAGATGCATTGCTCACCGGAGAGCCGCAAACGCTTCAAGAAGCTGTGGGTTATTCGGGTGTCGGACCCCAAAAATCTGATGATGATGATGAACTATGCTGTGGATACATCATCAATATTTTACAACCCAAAAACCCCTATAATTATCTGTCTGTCTATATGTGTGTGTGCTAATGGCTTCCATAACACTTACAGTACTAGATGGAAGGTAGAAGCATAACTGCAACAAAAATTATATGATTTCATGTTACATCTACCCCCCCCCCCCCAGCCTCTCAACTGCTCCCCCTTTGGACTTTTTTGGCAAACAGTTCATAAAGGCAACTTGTCATTCTACCCAATGACAGCAAGGACAGGCAGAAATAGTGGGATAAATGTCCTGCCCCATGTCAGTGTATAAAGGACTGATACAAGCGCTCATTACCTGAACCATCCATCATCAGTTCATCCGTTATTTCAAACATAAAATTGCTCGGTATCTGGTTCAGAAAGCTGTCATACCCAAAAGTGGCCATAAATAAATAAATGTATCATCTTCATACAAGGACTAGGCGCTCTCATTCTGGCTTTTGTTGCTCATCTAATGGATCGTCTTCTAGACGCTCTCCTTCTGTCTGTAGCACCTTCTCCTTCAGTCGTTGGTCTTCTGATGCCAGAAGTTCCATTGTGTCACAATAAATGTTGGCTAGGAGTCCATTGTGACATCACTGACTGAAGCTTGTAGGTGGACAAGCTAGATATAGTCATGTGACTGCCTGGAAAGGGGCGGAGCTTATAGACGCTGGGCTAGTGATCAAGGTTTGATATATATAAAGGGGTTGGGTCACTTCAGCAAATGGCACTTATCATGTAGAGAAAGATGATACAAGGCAGTTACTAATGTATTGTGATTATCCATATTGCCTCCTTTGCAGGCTTGATTCATTTTTCCATCACATTATACACTGCTCGTTTCCATGGTTACGACCACCATGCAATCCATCAGTGAGCGCCGTAGTTGCACACTGTAGGAAAAAGTGCCAGTCTCTCTGGTGGCCGGGACCGTGGGAGCTCACATAGCCTGGTGCTTTTTTCTATAGTGTGCAAGCACGGCTATCGCTGATGGATTGCAGGGTGTTCGTAACCATGGAAACGAATAGCATATAATGTAATAGTAAAGTGTGAACGCATTTCCCCTGAGGAGGATGGCAACCCCGGCCGACTTGCAGTCGCCACCACCGGACCAGTAGGAGGGGCCGTGGGACCACTCCCTGGCCAGATGGTTGTATGACCTAGAGGGGGGCAAAGTACACTCCTGCAACATAAACACGTCGGCGACCTGTGAAGTAAGAAAGGTTAGTACCGTCTGACGTCTGAACCTGTCCCTGATGCTCCTAACATTAATGGAAAAAAGGTTAAAATTTGCCATCATGTTAGGGAAAGAAAAAGGTTAGCGGAAACGATACATCTTAGTTACCACCCCGGTCGTCCGGCGGTTTCTCTATTTCTTGTCCGCTGTCTGTGGGTTGCCCCTGCAACAGCGCAAAGTTGGCTACGATCTCCTCTAGGGTTATCTGTAGCCGTATCGGGTCGGCGGTTGCTCCGTTGGCCACTATTTCCTCCACCTCGGTCTCATCGAGGCTAACAGGGGGGTGGAGGATTTGCTGTTGGGGGTCCTCGTTAGTGGCCACCGGTTCTTCCGTCTGCTGTTCTGTTTCCTCTTTGTTGGATGAGGCCCCTTCCTCTACCACAACCATCTTCTTTTTGGAATGGTCAGCGATGGGGCTGTCCCTCCCCTTCCTCTTTCCTTTCCTGACCTCTGGGGAGTCAAGAGGGGGAAAATCCTCCAAAGAGAGGGCTGCAGCAGCTGGAGGGGGGGTTAGTGCTGCTGCAGTGGTGACAATGGGGCGGGTTGGGCTTGGGGCGGTGGAGGGTATCACTGAGGTAATGGGCAGTTGGATCAGGGAATCCCCAGTGGTGGTGACGACGGGGCGGGGGGGGGGGGGGGGGAGAGGGGGGCGGACGGAAGCATGGCCTAGGGCAGGTGTCTGCTTACCCTCCTTCTTTTTGGATTCCTTCGCTTTGAGTCTTGTTGCTGCCGGAGGTGCGGTTGCGGTGGGGTTCCCGCTGGCCGGTGCTCTGGCTGCGACCGCTGCCCAGGTGCGTTCTCTTTGTGGGCAGTCCTTGTAGATGTGCGAAGCCAATCCGCACAGGTTGCAAGCCGTCCTCTTAGGGCAGTCCCAGGTTTCGTGCCCTGTCACTCGACAGATCCAGCAGGCCACTTCCTTGCAGTCGCTCAGCCTATGCCCCTTCTTGCCACATTTCCTGCAGGTCTGCGGCATGTCGGAGTAGTAGACGAGCGCTTGGGAGTTGCCCAGCGAGAAGGTCGGGGGCAGGTGTTGCACGCCATCTGGGTCTGTGGAGTCCCTGTTCAGGCGGACGATGACTGACCACTTGCCGGTCCAGAAGCCGTTTCCGTCCAGGATGTGGGTAGGGTCCCTCATTACGGTACAGAAGCGCTTCAGGTAGGTGACGATATCCTTGCCTGGGATGTGTGGGTTCCGCATGGCGACGGTCACTCTCCTTTCTTCTCTCTGGACTGGGCAGCTGCCCACAAAGCGTCGAAAGGGGGAGTCCGGCTGTGCAGCTTTCACCATCTCCCAGTACCTCTTGCAGATGGTCACGGAAGCGAAGGTTATCCAGAAAATCCCAGCAAAGAGGGAGTGGATGCTCGTCACTTCCGGCTTGGCAAATCCCTGCTCCAGGACCATCTTCTTGCCGAACACATCCTGGCTCATGTCCGGTGCCCTCCCGTCCACTTCCTTTAGCTTCAGGACGACCGTCTGCCTCATCCAGGGTCCAGGGGAGGGGAGCCGGGATCGGGCTTCTGGCCGTCCTGTTGCTTCGGGGGGGCGGGTGCCACCGGGTCTGCAGCCGATGAAGTGGAGGCTGAAGGGTCCTGGAGGGCCTCTGCCGTGGCCTTCCTTCCTTCTGCGGTCTTCTTCGTCTTCTTCTTGGGAGGCTTGGAGGTTGAGGTAGAGGCCATGGCTTCTTCCTTCTTCCTGCCTTCCTCTCCCTGGAAAGTCTGCTGGGCGGAGCTTCTTCCGGGGAAGGGCGGAGCTTCTTCCGGGGAAGGGCGGTGCTTCTTCCGGGGAAGGGCTTCGCCGAGCCTCTTTTCCTCGTCGGGGCCCCCCGAGGCCGGAGTCTTCAGGCACTCCCAAATACACAGACTGTCATACATTCAGGCACTCTTACATACACAGACTGTCATACATGCAGGCACTCTCACATACACACACTGTCATACATGCCGGCATTTTCACATACACACACTGTCATACATGTAGGCACTCTAACATACACACACTGTCATACATGCAGGCACTCTCACATACACAGACTGTCATACATTCAGGCACTCTCACATACACACACTGTCATACATTCAGGCACTCTCATATACACTCACTCTCATACATGCAGGGCCTCTCACATACACAGACTATCATACATACAGGCACTCTCACATACACAGACGATCATACATACAGGCACTCTCACATTCACAGACGATCATACATTCAGGCACTCTCACATACACACACTGTCATACATGCAGGGCAGGCACTCTCACATACACAGACTGTCATACATGCAGGCACTCTCACATACACACACTGTCATACATGCAGGCACTCTCACATACACAGACTAACATACATTCAGGCACTCTCACATACACAGACTGTCATACATTCAGGCACTCTCACATACACAGACTGTCATACATGCAGGCACTCTCACATACACACACTGTCATACATGCAGGGCCTCTCACATACACACAGTATCATACATTCAGGCACTCTCACATACACACACTATCATAAATTCAGGCACTCCTACATACACACACAGTCTGTCATACATGCAGACACTCTCACATACACAGACTGTCACACATTCAGGCACTCTCACATACACACACTGTCATACATACAGGTACTCTCTCATACACACACTGTCATACATGCAGGCACTCTCACATACACAGACTATCATACATGCAGGCACTCTCACATACACAGACTATCATACATGCAGGCACTCTCAAATACACACACTGTCATACATGTGTAGTGTCCCACTACGTAGGGGTGGGCACTACACAAGGGTCATGTGTTACTCCTACTCCTAAGGAACAGTGATGTTATATTTAACCATGCATTTTACTGTATTTTCTGTGTGCTTTTGTATGCAATTTTTCCCCTGTGTCATGCATAGCAGGCCTATGAGGGTGTAGTTAGGCATCCTAGACACTAGAGGGCGATAGAGAGCCCCTAGTATAAATGTTCAGGCCCAGACAGGGAGGAGTCAGAAGTCTGTAGTCAGGAGTCTGTGGACACAGAAGTGAGAGGGCATCTTAGCCAGAGATATGCTGAACGCCTCCTCCTGACATGCAGCTAGATAGTCCTGGCTGCTAGCTGCTACCAGGAGGCTAGTGAAGAACTCTAGCCTGCCTGTTGATAAAGTGAGCCACAGTTAGCTCAGAAGATTACCCCAAGAGAAGAGATGTACCTCCTGGGAGAAACCTGCAGCCAGCTGCATACTAAGCAAGGACAATACAACCAGCTCAGATAAGTAAGCTGATGGGCAGAGGTACTATAAAATAGAAGCAAGGGTCAATACGGGAGGAAGATTATTTTACCAAGGATTAAAGCCAGCATTTAGGCATCCGGGCCTTGGGATACAGCCAGACAGAATAGCTGTGGAGATAGTGCAGCCTGGACTGTGAAGAATTAATTGTATACCCTCCAAGTATCTTGCAAGATTATACCTGCCATTATTGAATGTAAGCCTGCTTGTGGAACATATGCTAAAAGGGACTGCATCATTACCAACTGTATGTACAAAGTTTGGACTGTTTTAAGTAAAGCAACGTTTGGTTCATCATACCATCTGTGTACCTCCATTACTGCTCCTATAAATCGGTGTGCCACCATTACAGGCACTGGCGTCACGATCCCTAAAGGGACCTTGCCCCAGGCACTCAAAATACCTATAAAATCCAGGGCACCTCATCCACCATCAGGCCTGGTCCCTACATACAGAGTGTGCCCCAGAGGAACTTGTGTCTACCTCTCCTTCACTGCCGCATGCCTGCCCAGGGTTCTCCAATACAGTGAGTAACCCTCGATTGCCCATAACCGTGACCTCACTATCGCAATACCCTGCAGGTCTGGCGTGCTGCACATGCAGACACTCTCACATACACAGACTGTCATACATGCAGGCACTCTCACATACACAGACTGTCATACATGCAGGGCCTCTCACATACACAGACTATCATACATACAGGCACTCTCACATACACAGACGATCATACATTCAGGCACTCTCACATTCACAGACGATCATACATTCAGGCACTCTCACATACACACACTGTCATACATGCAGGGCAGGCACTCTCACATACACAGACTGTCATACATGCAGGCACTCTCACATACACACACTGTCATACATTCAGGCACTCTCACATACACAGACTGTCATACATTCAGGCACTCCTACATACACACACAGTCTGTCATACATGCAGACACTCTCACATACACAGACTGTCATAAATTCAGGCACTCTCACATACACAGACTATCAAACATGCAGGCACTCTCACATACACAGACTATCATACATTCAGGCACTCTCACATACACACACTGTCATACATGCAGGGCCTCTTACATACACACACTGTCATACATGCAGACACTCTCACATACACAGACTGTCACACATTCAGGCACTCTCACATACACACACTGTCATACATGCAGGCACTCTCACATACACACACTGTCATACATGCAGGGCAGGCACTCTTTTACACTACATTACATATAGATCCCTTCCTCACCTCCTGGCTCTGTATTGCTGGTTCTTGTGTCCTCAGCCAGGCTCCTCCCCCTCTCAGTAGCAGGGCTCGGTCTACACACAGCAGCCCTTCCTTCCTTCTAGCAGAGCTGGCTCATTGGAGGAGAGGCTGTCAGTGCTGTTGAGTGACAGTTTGTACACCAATCAGCTCTCTATCTCCTGGTCAGTAAGGTTGGGCCCACAAGGTCCTATTTTTGATAAAATCGCGGCAAAATGCGGTGTTTTTTTGACGCGATTTGTTAAAAATCAGACCCTGTGGATGCAGCCTTACTGACCAGGAGTGCTGATTACACTAAAACCCTCCTATGAATCAGCGCTGTTATTTAGCCCCTGACCAGCAGATCATCTCTCAGTCCCTCTGAAGTTCAGGAAGGGGGCCCCACTGCAGCCAGCTACTTTTCCTACTGTGTGCAATCACACAGTGGGAGGAGCTTACTGGCAACTGAGAAAGCTCATTTGTTAGTCACGATGTCCCCAGTGGGCCAGTCCAGGCTGGGCCCCCTCACACTCTGGGCCCCTGTGCAGCTGAACCAGCTTCACAGGCGGTATGTCCGCCCCTGCATGAACACTAGATGGTCATCCGACCGGTCTGAAATCAGATATTGTTTATCTTATGTGTATGGCTGGAGGAACCTCCCATACATATGCATGCTCAGCAGTTGTAATTGGGTCTTTTGGAAAAAGCCCCCGTGGCAGTAGCTCAATTTCCTACTTAAAAAAAAACATTATTTTCAGTAAAAATATTTACATAAAATATGAAACAAAAAATATATCTTTATTGAAACAAAAGGTGTCATGTATTTGCAACGGAGTGTGCAATGTTTTAGTTTAATGCCTGCTGGTACTGTATATTGATGATACATTTCTAAGGACCTTGTGGTCATAACTAGAGTTGAGCGAACACCTGGAAGGGCTGCAAAAGGCAGCAAAATGTAGTTAAATCCCCTGCAAACAAATGTAGATAGGGAAATGATGAGTTAACATAAAATAAATAAAAATTAAACAATATTAATTGGAGTGAGGTCCCATAGCACAGAATCAGGCTTCAAGTCACCCACCAATGGAGAAGGTCACTTACTATTATTTTGACCACAGCACCCAGACAAAGGAGAGAGGTCCCACAGCAGAGAACCAGGCATCATATCACCCACCACAGGAGTAGGCCACCATTTAGTTACTTTGACCCCTACACCCAGACGGAGGAGAGAGGTTTCACAGCAGAGAATCAGGCATTTAGATCACCCACCACAGGAGTAGGCCACCATTGAATCAGACCCCGGCAACCATGTCAGATGGCACAAGCATAAGCTTTATATCAATCAGCACAGGAGAAGGCGACTTTGACAGACTTTGACCCCTACACCCAGATGGAGGAGAGAGGTTTCACAGCAGAGAATCAGGCATCATATCAACCACCACAGGAGAAGCCACCATTTAGTTACTTTGACCCCTGCACCCAGGAAGAGGAGAGAGGCACCACAGCACATATTCTGGCATCATATCAGCCACCACAGGAGAAGCCACCATTGAGTTACTTTGACCCCCGCACCCAGGAAGAGGAGAGAGGCACCACAGCACATATTCGGGCATCATATCAGCCACCACAGGAGAAGCCACCATTTAGTTACTTTGACCCCTTCACCCAAACAGAGGAGAGAGGTTCCACATCAGAGAATCAGACATCATATCAACCACCACAGGAGTAGGCCACAATTTAGTTTATTTGACCCCTGCACCCAGGAAGAGGAGAGAGGCCCCACAGCACATATTCTGGCATCATATCACACACCACAGGAGAAGGCCTCTTTCAGTGATTTAGGCCTTTGGACCCAGACAGAGGAGAGAGGTCAGAGATTAGCTTCATATCCCCCAGCACAGCAGAAGACCGCTTTATTTGACTTAGGCCTCAGCACCCAGACAGAAGACAGAGGTAGCATGGCAGAGGTTATGGCTTCATGTCACCCGTTAGTTTAACCGGCCACTTTCATCTGG
>NW_024400194.1:0-44022 GCF_905171765.1 Bufo bufo
TGCATGCTTGAATCAAACTGTATGCAATCGCATGTCATTTTTTCTGACTGATCTGGATCTTGATCAATCTGAAAAATGGCTGTTCAGTCAGAAAAATGCATTGCAATACCGGAATCGTTTTTCCGGTGACATCCGTCAAAACGGATCCAGTATTATTATTTTTTACATTTTTAAAAGGTCTGAGCATGCGCAGGCCGGAATACCGGATCAGTCAATGCGGCAATTTGAATGCCGGATCCAGCACTAATACGTTCCTTAGGAAAAGAAAATGGCGAGTCCGCTATTCAGGCAAGTGTTCAGTTTTTTTGGCCGGAGATAAAACAGCAGCATGCTGCGGTATTAGCTCTGTCCTGAAAAGTCAAAAAAGACTGAACTGAACACATCCTGAACGGATTTCTCTCCATTCAGAATTCATTAGGATAAAACTGATCAGTTCTTTTCCGGTAGAGAGCCCCTAGGACGGAACTTTATGGTGGAAAAGGAAAACGCTAGTGTGAAAGTACCGTTAAAAAAAAAACTAAGGGCTCTTTCACACCTGCGTTCTTGTCTTCCGGCATAGAGTTCCGTCGTCGGGGCTCTATGCCGGAAGAATCTTGATAAGGATTATCCCAATGCATTCTGAATGGAGTGAAATCCGTTCAGGATGCATCAGGATGTCTTCAGTTCCGGAACGGAACGTTTTTTGGCCGGAGAAAATACCGCAGCATGCTGCGCTTTTTGCTCCGGCCAAAAATCCGGAACACTTGCCGCAATGCCGGATCCGGAATTAATGCCCATTGAAAGGCATTGATCCGGATCCGGCCTTAAGCTAAACGTCGTTTCGGCGCATTGCCGGAGCCGACATTTAGCTTTTTCTGAATGGTTACCATGGCTGCCGGGACGCTAAAGTCCTGGCAGCCATGGTAAAGTGTAGCGGGGAGCAGCATACTTACCGTCCGTGCGGCTCCCAGGGCGCTCCAGAGTGACGTCAGGGCGCCCCAAGCGCATGGATCATGTGATCGCATTGGACAAGTCATCCATGCGCATGGGGCGCCCCGACGTCATTCTGGAGCGCCCCTGGAGCCGCACGGACTAAGTATACCGCTCCCCCGCTCCTACTATGGCAACCAGGACTTTAATAGCGTCCTGGGTGCCATAGTAACACTGAATGCATTTTGAAGACGGTTCGGTCTTCAAATGCTTTCAGTACACTTGCGTTTTTCCGGATCCGGGGTGTAATTCCGGCAAGTGGAGTACATGCCGGATGCGGACAAAGCAAGTGTGAAAGAGCCCTAAACTGTTTAGTGACAGATGTCCTCTAATAATCAATAAAGCCAATGAGCTGCATAAAAGTCACACACACACACACACACACACACACACACACACACGACCAGCTGAAATTGTAGACACGTGAGGCTTCAAATTATTCAGTTATTTTCCACCACCATGCCTTTAACACCACTTATTTTCTCATATACAGAAAGCATGCACACAAAAAAAGTTTAACCTCTTAAGGACACAGGGTGTACAGGTACGCCCTGATGTCCTGGTACTTAAGGACTTCGGCTGGCACTCTGGCACAATGCCTAGGGGGGTCCTGTGACCCCCCCCCCCCCCAAATCAGCAATCGCAGCAAACCGCAGGTTTGCTGCATTTCCGGGTTATTCGGGTCTCTGGTGGCCCGATAACCCGGAACAGAATGGTGGTATATTATCACACCACCGATCACCAATCCCCATCATTAGATCCTGTGAGATGGTGACATCACCTCACAGAATCTCTTCAGATTGGCTGCACGGGCAGGCGTTAACTCCCCCGTTCTCTCCTCCATTTGGCCGCTGGACTTCGCAGAGATAGCAGCCTGCTGCCCTATCTCCAGACTGCACCCCCTGATCTGTGCCCAGCACCCCCTCTTTCGATCCTCCACAGTGCCATCTGGCACTAAAAAGGTAGGTTAGGGACACTGTAGGGAAAGGTTTAGTTCAGGTAGGGAGACTTTAGGGAAAGGTTTTTAGTGTTTCATAATCCTCTTAGGGTGTTTGGGGTCCACAGCACAGCTGTGTGACCCTAGACCCCCCCCGGGGTGCTGCAGCTTGCCCCCCCCCCCCCCCCCCCCCCCCCGTATGCAGACAGTGGCCGACACTCTTTAGCGTCCGGCCACTGTTAGTGCATCGCCCACCCAACCGCTGATCAGCGATTTAGAATTTTTTTTTTCTATTTCACATTTGTTTGGGCTTTTTATTTTTTATTTTTTTGTTATTTTTCCCTGCAGCTCTGGGGCTCGTACTAGTTTTCCGACCCACCAGGTCAGTCCACCTGAGCCCCCTGCAGGTGAATTTGGCCGGTGTACCCCAGAGCGTTTTGAGCCCGTGATTCCTGATTTTGTTGGACAACCAGGAATCCAGATTTCCACAGTGGGCTTCACTGAATACGACTTTTTTAGTCATTTTTTCAGTGATCAACTGGTAAATCTAATGGTGGAGCAGACGAACAGTTAGTCGCTCAAAACCCGGGCTCCTTTTTGGCTAGGCCCGGTGGCTGGACCCCGGTCAGTGCAGCCGAGATGAGGACATTTTGGGGCCTCGTGATGCACATGGGCCTAGTCAAGAAACCTAGTGTCAGGCATTACTGGAGTGGGGACGTCCTCTACCAGACCCCACTCTACAGTACGGCCATGACACGCTCCCGGTTTGAGGTCATCCGGAAATTCCTGCATTATGCAGATAATGCAGCATGCCCCCCCGAGGTGATCCTGCCTATGGCCGGCTGTACAAAATCAGGCCAGTCATCGATCACTTCGGGGCCAAATATTTGGAGGCCTAGGTACCTGGAAGGGAGGTCACGGTTAATGAGTCTCTCATTGCGTTCAAGGGGAGACTCATTTTCCACCAGTATGTTCCCTCAAAGCGGGCGAGGTATGGCGTGAAGCTGTACAAACTTTGTGAGAGTACCTCAGGGTACACAAACAAGTTTCGTGTGTACAAGGGGCGAGATTCCCGTATTCAACCCCCATAATGTCCCCCCAACTCTGGGTGTTAGCGGGAAACTTGCGTGGGACCTTATGCACCCACTGCTAGATAAGGGTTACCACCTTTACAAGGATAACTTTTATACTAGTATCCCCTTGTTCCAGTCCATCGCCGCCAGATCCACATCCGCTTGTGGGACCGTGCGGAAAAATCAACGCGGCCTCCCTACCCACCCCCTCCAGGTACCTATCCCCAGGGGTGAGACCCGTGCCCTTACCAGAGGAAACCTGCTGCTGGTCATATAAGGACAAGAGGGATGTCCTTGTACTGTCCACAATTCACAGTAACGGCATCACCCCTGTCCCTGTGCGAGGTACCGCGGCAAACTGTCCTCAAGCCCGATTGTATAGTCCTCTACAAATCGGTATATGAGAGGCGTTGATCTCTCTGATCAAGTCCTCAAGCCATATAAAGCCATGCGCAAAACGCGGACATGGTACAGGTTGCCTTGTACAACTCTTTTGTACTGTTCCAGTGTGCTGGCAACACAGGGAAATTCCTGCAGTTCTATGAGGAAGTCCTCAAGGCCCTGATCTATTCTGACCAGGAAAGAGCAGGCCAGAGTATCTCGGGAACTGGAGGCGCCCGGATCATCCCTGGCCAACACTTTCCAGTATGGGGGACCACACCTGGAAAGAAGGGACGGACCAAAAAAAGAAGTGCAGAGTGTGTCCCAGGAGGGGGATGCGGAAGGACACCACTACTCAATGTGACACGTGCCCCGATCATCCGGACCTTTGCATTATTGGTTGCTTCAGGGAGTACCACACTTCCATGGAGTACTAAATGTATAATCCCCTTTTCCATTTAGCCACTGACCAAAAAAAAAAAAAAAAAGATAAAAACTATGGTTCTCAAACTTGACACCCCAAAAAATTTGTTCAAAAAGTGTAAAACTAAAAAAAAAAAAAAAAAAAAAAAAAAAAGTGCCAAAACAGCTATTTTTGGCACTTTTCCGTTTCAATCTGTTTTTTTCCGGTAACAAAGCAAGGGTTAACAACCAAACAAAACTTAATATTTATTACCCCGATACTGCAGTTTACATTTGTGGTCGTAAACTGCTGTATCACTAAAAGGCAGGGCGCAAAAGGAAAGGACCGACATGGTTTCTGGAAGGCAGATTTTGATGGCCTTTTTTATTTAAACCATGTCCCTTTTGAAGCCCCCCTGATGCACCCCTACAGTAGAAACTCCCTAAAAGTGACCCCATCTAAAACTACACCCCTCAGGGTATTCAAAACTGATTTTACAAACTTTATTATTAACCCTTTAGGTGTTCAACAGTTAATGGCAAATGTAGATGAAATTTCTGAATTTCAATTTTTGGTAATCTTACCTCACAAAAATGTAATATAGAGAAACCAAAAATCATAAAATCAGGGGGGCTTGAAACAGGACACTGTAAATAAACCGGTCCATAAAAATCAGCCCTCCAAAAACCACACGGCACACCTTTCCCTCTACGCCCCCGCCGTGTAGCTGTACAGTAGTGTACGACCATATATGGGGGTGTTTCTGTAAACGGCAGAGTCAGGGCAATAAAGATGGTCTTGTTTGGCTGTTAACCCTTGCTTTGTTAGTGGAAAAAAAATGGGTTAAAATTGAAAATTTGGCAAAAAAATATGAAATTCTGAAAATTTCATCTCCATTTGCCAATAACTCTTGTGGAGCACCTTAAGGGTTAACAATGTTTGTAAAATTAGTTTTGAATACCTTGAGTGGTGTAGTTTCTAGAATGGTCATTTTTGGGTGGTTTCTATTATGTAAGCATCACAAAGTGACCCTAAAAATTGGGTTTTTGAAAATTTCTGAAAAACTTCAAGATTTGCTTCTAAACTTCTAAGCCTTGCAACATCCCCAAAATATAAAATATAATTTGCAAAATGAGCCAAACATGAAGTAGACATATGGGAATGTAAAGTAACTATTTTTGGAGCTATTACTATGTATTATAGAAGTAGAGAAATTGAAACTTGGAAATTTGCAATTTATTACAAATTTTTGGTAAATGTTTTTTTATTTTACCAGTGTCATGAAGTACAATATGTGACGAAAAAACAATCTCAGATTCGCCTGGATAAGTCAAAGAGTTTTAAAGTTATCACCACTTTAAAGTGACACTGGTCAGATTTGCAAAAAATGGCCTGATCCTTAAGGTGAAATAAGGCTGTGTCCTTAAGGGGTTAAAACTTTGCATTCACTTGTCATTATAGTAAACAATTTAGTAGGCCATTTCTGTCTTCCCGGAAAATGTAGTAAATCAACAAATGAGTGAGTGTCACTTTGACAAAACAGTTTTTGGACCCAGCCTGACAGTCAACTTTGATTTTGCCAAAGTGTGTAGGGAAAAAACCCACTGACCAGAGGAATGAAATGGCCTTGAAAGAAAATTTAGTAAGGGTTTTGGAGGTTGCAACAGTCCATGCCATAATCAGGAAAAGGGGTGACTCAGATTGCAGATATAACCATTTCACTGCTAGGGGTAGACATATTGCACTCTGGTAGCCAGGACAATTCTTGCAGTTTTGACATGAACAAATTATAATCTAAATAAAAAACAAACCTAACCACCTGTCAGGAATAAAGGACCGCCGTATTCCTAGTTATGTTTGCTGTGATAGGATATGTTTTATGGGTATATGTCGTAGTGTAACATAGTCCAGTGTGGTTCACATTCATATACAGTATGTACACTGAGCAAAAATATCGGTTTTGCTCCCATTTTGCATGAGCTGAACTCAAAGATCTGAAACATTTTCTACACACACAAAAGACCCATTAATCTCAAATATTGTTCACAAATCTGTCTAAAATCTGTTAGTGAGCACTTCTTTGCTGAGAGAATCCATCCCACCTCACAGGTGTGGCATATTAAGGTGCTAATTAGACAGCATGAATATTGCACAGGTGTGCCTTAGACTGCCCACAATAAAAGTCCACTCTGAAATGTGTACAGTTTTGCCTTACGGGGTGGAAAGAGAAATCAGAAAACCAGTCAGTATCTGGTGCGACCACCATTAGCCTCACGCAGTGCAACACATCTGTCGCATAGAGTTGATCAGGTTGTTGATTGTGGCCTGTGGAATGATGGTCCACTCCTCTAATAGTTGTGCGAAATTGCAGAATATTGGCATGAACTGGAACACGCTGTTGTATACTCCAATCCAGAGCATCCCAAACATGCTCAATGGGTGACATGTCCGGTGAGTATGCTGGCCATGCAAGAACTGGGATGTTTTCAGCTTCCAGGAATTGTGTACAGATCCTTGCAATGTGGGGCCATGCATTATCATGATACAACATGAGGTGATGGTTGTGGATGAATAGCATAACAATGGGCCCCAGGATCTCGTCATGGTATCTCTGTGCATTCAAAATGCCATCAATAAAATGCACCTGTGTTCGTTGTCCATAACCTATGCCTGCCCATACCATAACCCCTCCGCCACCATGGGCCACTCGATCCACAACATTGACGTCAGCAAACCTCTCACCCACACACGCTGTCTGCCCTGAACAGTGAAAACCAGGACTCATCCGTGAACAGAACGCCTCTCCAACATGCCAGACGCCATCGAATGTGAGCCCACTCAAGTCGGTTACGACGACGAACTGCAGTCAGGTACAGACCCAGATGAGGACGACGCGCATGCATATGAGCTTCCCTGAGATGTTTGACAGTTTGTGCAGAAATTCTTTGGTTATGCAAACCGATTGTTGCTGCAGCTGTCCGGGTGGCTTGTCTCAGACTATCATCGAGGTGAACATGCTGGATGTGGAGGTCCTGGGCCGGTGTGGTTACACGTGGTCTGCGGTTGTGAGGTTGGTTGGATGTACTGCCAAATTCTCTGAAACTCCTTTGGAGGCGGCTTATGGTAGAGAAAGATTCCAATAGCCTCCACAACAGCACTCACAGGAGAGTGTCCCCGCCCCCAGGACAGGAAACAACTTGGAAGCAGAAGATTTAAATGGCCTCCTCCCCCTTACATAATCTGTCAATAAGAGAGGACACGGAAATGATGCAAGAAACAATATCCATTAATAATTAAGGATAATTACATCATTATAGTAATAATCAACGAAAAAAATATATAACCGGGTGGGAAAAACCAATTACCGGTAAGAGTAATTATCTCTTTTCCCCTGTGCCTCCACAACGGCACTCACAGGAGGATTGACAGAGTAAATATGGTTAGGGAGGGACTGCAGCTGAAAGTACTCTGCGACCAAAGGACAAGTCCTGGGTTTCTATAAACGTTCAACCTGTAATGGTTAAAGAAAGTCATAGGTCTGGCCCATGTGACTGCCCTGCAAATCTGATCCAACGAGACTGATGCGGCTTCGGCCCATGAGGAGGATACTGTACTGGTGGAATGAGCTCTAATACCCTCGGGAGGTTGACGATTCTTTTGTAAATAGGCAGATCTGATCATACTTTTAATCCATCTGGCTATAGTTGGCTTACTCGTCACACGACCTTTGTTGGGGAGTTGGAACTGGATAAACAACTGGTCAGAGCGTTTGAAGGTGGTAGTGTTAAGGTAGCATAGAACGGTTCTTCTCACATCCAGGTTATGATACCTTTCTTCTTCCTCAGAGGATGGTAAAGGGCAGAAGGAAGGTAGCGAGATTTCCTACTCGCAATGGAATCTGGAAACAACCTTGGGAAGGAAGGCAGGGCAGTGTTTTAGGATTATACAATCATCCAGGATTACCAAATATGGAGACCTGCAGGAAAAAGCATGGATTTCCCCGATTCTTCTGGCAGTTATTGCCGTAAGAAACACCGTCTTGAGCGTGAGTAGTGTCAGAGGGATTTCGTCAACTGGTTCAAACGGAAGATACATTAGAACCGAAAGAACTAGGTTAAGATCCCAGAGCGCAACAGTAGGACGAGATATGGGGACACTTCTCATCGCACCTTTAAGAAAGCGCCTGACCAATGGGAATTCTGGCAATTTAATGTCCAAGAATGCACTTAAGGCCGAAACCTGTACCTTGAGTGTTGACTGTCTTAGCCCCTTATCAAGTCCTGCCTGAAGAAATTGTAAAATTTGAGGAATTCCCGGGGAGATCATGTTACTCGAGAAGGACAGAAAGGCATGGTCCTCAGGTGTATTCTTGACGTAATGGGTTTCCGACTGAGCAGGAGAGTGGTAATTACTGCATCAGAGACCTTTTTTCTTTAGGGCACCACGTTCAGTCTCCAAGCTGTCAGGCTTAGTTGATTGACACTCGGATGATGTACTAGCCCTTGGTGTAGGAGATCTGGCGTGGATGGTAGAGTCCAGAAGGTTCCTGCGGAAAGCCTGAGTAGTAGGGGGCTATGAAGATTACCTTCGCCCCCTCCTCCTCAACTTTCATCAGCGCTTTGGAAATCAGACTGAAGGGAGGGAAGGCGTAAAGAAGACACCTGGGCCACGGTCGAGACAGGACATCTACCCAAAGTGGATGATCCCCCTGGGAGAGGGAGCAAAATTGATTGGTCCGTTTGTTGACCCTTGTGGCGAACAGGTCTAATTCCGGCGTCCCCCACCTGAGGCATAATTGACGGAAAACCTGAGGATTCAAGGACCATTCTCCTCTTAGGGTCTGGCGACTGAGGAAGTCGGCCAACGTTTTGTCTTCTCCTCCGACATGTATAGCCGTTAGAGAAGTGAGGCTCTTTTCTGCCCAACAGAATATCTTTGTGGCTACTGCCGCTAGGGAGCGACTTCTGGTTCCCCCTTGTTTGTTCAAATATGCAATTGCTGTAGTGTTGTCTGAAAAAAATCTTTATACACTTTTTGGTGATGAGGGGGTGACAATTACATTGTAAACAGCTGAGCTTTCTCTTAGATTTGAGGAGGCATGTTCCAAATCTGCTCCCCAAGTGCCCTGGACCACTTTTCCATCTGCATGACCCCCCCCCAGCCTGTACTGCTGGCATCCGTAGGCACAATCATCTGGCCCCCTTGTCACCAAAAAAACTCTTCCTTTGTTCCGGTATCAAGTCCGATTTTTTGGAATTTATAATTCACCCTAGAGTGGAGAAACACTTCTGGACTTCTTCCAGGTGGGACTGGAGGATTTCCACAGATGGTGAGGAAATAGTCAAGATATGGTACGATTTGTATGCCTTTTAGATGGAGGAATTTGGTGACTTCTGCCATTATTTTCGAGAATACCCTCGGGGCTGAAGAGAGCCCGAATGGGAGGGCTGGAAACTGAAAATGAAAGTTAATCTTTTAGGAAGACTGCAATTCTGAGGAACTTCTGATGGTTGATGGAAATTGGAACGTGATAATAGGTGTCCTGCAGATCTATGGTCGCCATGAAGCAATCCTGTGGTAGAATGTTTATTGTGGACTTTATTGACTCCATCTTGAAGAGTTTGTATGTAATGGATCTGTTTAGACCCTTTAAATTTATTAGGCGGTATGACCAGTTTGGCTTTTGGATTAAGAAGACGGGAGAATAGAAGCCTTTGCCTTGCTCTTCCTTCGAGACTGGACAAATCATGTTCTTCTGAACTAGAGATAAAATCTCTAATTCCAGGCGGGATTGTTTTTCTTTTTGAGGTAGCTTCTTGTTGACTAGGAAGCGGTCCGGAGGGAAGGAATGAAATTCCAACCTTTAGGCTTTGTCTTAGGGCATCTACCACCCACAGGGAGGCTCCTAAATCTTCCCAGATGGTAGCGAAATGCCTTAGTCTGCCCCCTACCTGGCATCATTGTTTTGAGGTTGATGAGTTCTCGGGGTTGAAAAGAAATCCTCTACCCCTACCTTTAAAAGGCTGCCACCTCTTTGAATCTTCCTTTTTCTTAGGGTCCATTTTGGATCTTTTGCGATTCTGAACCGCCGCCCGGAATCTCCGCCCACCTGCGAGATTCTGTTGCCCAAGGAGAAGCTCGCCTGAAGACGTCACACGCTGGATACCGGGAAAGTTCGTCCAGAGAAACTGCAGCGCGCGCCCGGGGAAGCCTGCAAGC
The DNA here is from genome assembly GCF_905171765.1 of Bufo bufo. NCBI lineage: Eukaryota > Metazoa > Chordata > Amphibia > Anura > Bufonidae > Bufo > Bufo bufo. The sequence continues at coordinate 9,983 of NW_024400194.1, forward strand.
AGGGCTTACTCCCGGGAATGGGTAAGGGAGGCCAAGCGTTCCCAGGGAACCTGATTCCTGCTCCAGCCCTCCCACATGAACATGGGGAAGGACACCAAGAAAGGAGGCAAGGCTGGGCGATCTCTGCAAAAAAAATAAGAAAGTTTTCCCAGCACTCCAGGAGAGGCTTCCGCACGTATTCCCGAGGACAGGAAACAACAACTGATAAAAGGTAAGGGGGAGGAGGCCATTTAAATCTTCCGCTTCTATGTTGTTTCCTGTCCTGGGGGCGGGGACACACTCCTGTGATATGAACATTCATTGCACGGGCAACAGCTCTGGTAGACATTCCTGCAGTCAGCATGCCAATTGCACGCTCCCTCAAATGTTGCGACATCTGTGGCATTATGCTGTGTGATCAAACTGCACATTTCAGAGTGGTCTTTTATTGTGCAAAGTCTAAGGTACACCTGTGCAATATTCATGCCGTCTAATCAGCACCTTGATATGCCACACCTGCGAGTTGGGATGGATTATCTCGGCAAAGGAGAAGTGCTCACTAACAGATTTAGACAGATTTGTGAAGAATATTTGTGTAATGGGTCTTTTGTGTATGTAGAAAATGTTTCAGATCTTTGAGTTTAGCTCATGCAAAATGGAAGCAAAACCGAAAGTGTTCAGTTTATATTTTTGCTCAGTGTATTTATGTATTTGTATTGCCAGGCCAGCAGCCATTGATGAATTGGTTGAAGGCTGCATATAGTGCTGAGATGTCTGCCTCATACCTGTGAAAAACAGCAAACTGCTCCCCTTTGGATTAGTTAGCACAGAGATGCTAACCAGGATGGGCCCGTTTGCTGGTCACACTCAGGACAGGGGACAGCAGACTCTTCGGCGCCATGCCAGCATGGGGGCTTCATACCAGAGAATGAACAGTAAGTTGTAATCCTTCATAATTTGTTCAGGATGGGGATGACGTCTCCAAAACCCAGCTCATCATATCTGGTATGATGGGGGCATCACATGGACAACAGACATGACATATCAACTCGCCTTCATCTTCTTAAAATAAGGATCTCATCTTCAGAGCGTCCTGGAAGTGTAGCGTTTAATATGCTAGCAAATGAAGGAGAGGGCGGCACAATCAGACAAGCACAAGGTAGATACAAAGTAGTCAGTGCATGTAGCGAGGCTGGTGAGGGAACACGCACTCGGCGGTGCACAGCTGATACAGTGGATACAACGTAACAGACTTCGGTGAGTAGAGAATAAACAGCGGCACTCACCAATATGCGATGGAAAATGGTAGCTTTATTCCATAAGATTAAGGCTGGGGGCAGACAGTTCAAGCACGCATCTAACAGCGGCGGCCGTTTCGCGCTATCTGCGCTTCATCAGGCTGTGCGTCAATGCGTGCTTGCGTCAGTGCTCCTTTTAAATCCAAGTGCAGGTTACCGTCATGACATCAGACCAATCAAACCGCACCTGAACTGAATCAAATGCATTTCAAAATACAAACAAACAATGGACAAGCAATATATCAGGGACAAATACGGACATATCATGCACATATGTTCAAAACGAACATGAAAAATAATATAGAAAACTTACTTAAAGAAAAGGGCTGAGGTCATTTCTGTCATTTAGCCCAAGTTCCCCCAGCGCTTGTGTGCGCAAGATCCACCTGGCTTCCCTCTGCAGGAGGAGGCGGTGTCGATCCCCCCCCTGCAGGGGGGCGGGGACTGTCTCTAAACCGGAGAATGAAATGCAACTCCCATCCCCATTATGGGCCTCTCTAACATGTTGGATAAACCTTGGGCACCCCTTCCCTGTTCTAATAGAGTTTAAATGTTCCCTAAACCTCTCAAACAAGCACCTAATAGTCTTGCCGATATAAAATCGCCCGCAGGGGCACAATAGCAGATATACCACGTATGTGCTCCTGCAGTTGATAAAGGTGCTGACTCTGTGTTGAACACCCCCAAATTCGATCCATTTCTTAAGGGAATTGTGCTGGCAAAAAGAACAACTGCCACATTTAAAATTCCCTTTGGGTAGGTTAGTATTCAGCCAATTCTCGCTCCTACTATGCTTAAACCTGCTTCTAACCAATCTGTCCTTTACAGTGTGGGCTCTTCTAAAGGAAATCAGTGGTTTATGCTCGGTAAGCTCATGTAAGGTTGCATCTCTTCTCAATACGTCCCAATTTTTTAAAATGACGGAGCGAATGCGCTCTGCCATTGGGCTGTATTTAAATGAGAATGCAAACCTGGTCGGTTTGGCATCTGCAATCCTTTGTTTATTCTTATCAGTCCCTCTACTAAGTAAACTGACCTGGGAAAAATCCCTTTCAACCTTCCTCATATCCTCATCAAGTGGTCCCTCCGGATAGCCCCTCTCTTTTAGACGTTTTTTAAGATCTTGGGCCTGGCTACAATAGCTGCTATTCTTGCTGTTAATGCGTCTCAGTCTTACAAACTGACCATGTGGTACTGCTCTTTTAACACTGTATGGATGGAAGCTGTCGTGGTGGAGCAAGGAGTTGGTCGCCGTGGGCTTACGAAAGCCCTCCGTGACCAACCCGTCGCCTTCCACCAGGACAGCCACATCCAAAAACTCCAATCTAGAGCCTCCAAAATTAAGAGGACTTGGAACAATGAGATTAATTATGAAAAAGGTCTGGGGTCTGTATCTTCACCAGGGCAACTGGGAAACTATCTTTTTGATATTTTCTTACCTGTTCCCTAGATGCCCAGGGGGCTGGCTACATGGGTAATGTAGCTTGGCCCAGAGGGGCTGAGTCAGAGGTGGGAGGGAAAATAGCCCTCAGGCCTGCCCCTGGAGGAAAGGCATAAAAATGTGATTCCTGGGATATTTGGGGGTCACAAAGTGGGAGATCCAATCGAATTGGTTTGTGCACCATTACTCTGCCTAATCTCCTGGGAGGAAAGGACTTTTACCACACAAATGTTAAGTATTAGAACTTTTTGTCTTCTTTCTATTTTACAATTGTTTGCCATTTATGTAGGTCTCTTGTTAATCATTTTTTGTAACCAAGTACTGTATTTTTTATACATTAAACCTAAAAAGTTTGATGTTTGTCTTGTAACCTTAAAGGGTTTCTACCACCAGATTTTCACCTATTTAACTGTCTGACACTAGCGATCTGCTAGTGTCTGCTGTACCTAACCATGTTCATGTATTGATACTTAAAGGCGGTGGCTCACTCTAGGCGAAATTCTGGAATAGGTGCTGCTAACCCAAAATAGAGGGACACACACTGTCAGGATTCGAACCCGTGACCAGCCACATCCCAGGTGGTAGCCCTGCTTACTAGGCTACCGTCCTCTCTGGACATTCCTCCCTGAAACCTATTATGTAACCTCACTCTTGATTCCCCACAACTGGTACTTCCCTATATAAGTCCAGCGCCTTGCACTCTAGCTTGCTGATTATTGAGCTCCTGAGCCTTGATCAAGCTTCTCCTCATCTGCTGCTCTTGCTACTATTGGAAATCCACTGCTGACCAGGAATTGCCTACCGACTACTCTTCTGCTTTGTCCCTACCTACTGAACTGCTACCACCGTTGCCATCCGGATTGTCTGACCACGCTTACTGCCGCCTGCCGACCAACTACGCCTCTGCCAGACTTCCTGCACCTACCTGCCTGCGGTCCTTGCCACTGGGCTCCACTCGTACCTCCAGCCAGCGGTCCGCTGACTCAGGTGTGCCTGTAGGACTGTTACACCCACCCTCTAATAATGAATAATTAATTAGAAAACCAAAATTATGGGTGAGCACACTGCATCTGGAATTCAATAAAATTGGATTTAAAATTTTATTAAAACCACAATATATAAACACGTGCGTAATATAATAAAATATGGAATACAATAAAATGCAAATAAAAGTACAATTCTTAAAATCTCAAAAGTTCACGGAAATTAAGTTCATAGGTGGGAATGATTCCTTGTTTCCACAATAAACGCTGAAATAGCTGTGTAACTGCACAGTGATAAAGTGCTCTGCAGTTGCTGGACTCCAAATTTAAAAAGGTATGTGGATAAACATACACATGAAGGTGTATCTTCTAACTCCTGCTATATGAGATATCTCAAATGATAGCCTTGTTTCCCAAAATATTAAGCACTGGTGAAACAAGATGGATGTTGCATTGATTTTAGTTCCATGCCAATGACATACACTCACCTAAAGAATGATTAGGAACACCTGTTCTATTTCTCATTAATGCAATTATCTAGTCAACCAATCACATGGCAGTTGCTTCAATGCATTTAGGGGTGTGGTCCTGGTCAAGACAATCTCCTGAACTCACAACTGTATGTCAGAATGGGAAAGAAAGGTGATTTAAGCAATTTTGAGCGTGGCATGGTTGTTGGTGCCAGACGGGTCGGTCTGAGTATTTCACAATCTGCTCAGTTACTGGAATTTTCACGCACAACCATTTCTAGGGTTTACAAGAATGGTGTGAAAAGGGAAAAACATCCAGTATGCGGCAGTCCTGTGGGCAAAAATGCCTTGTGGATGCTAGAGGCCAGAGGAAAATGGGCCGACTGATTCAAGCTGATAGAAGAGCAACGTTGACTAATAAAAAAAAAAAAAAAACTCGTTACAACCGAGGCATGCAGCAAAGCATTTGTGAAGGCACAATACGCACAACCTTGAGGCGGATGGGCTACAACAGCAGAAGACCCCACCGGGTACCACTCATCTCCACTACAAATAGGAAAAAGAGGCTACAATTTGCACGAGCTCACCAAAATTGGACTGTTGAAGACTGGAAAAATGTTGCCTGGTCTGATGAGTCTCGATTTCTGTTGAGACATTCAAATGGTAGAGTCCGAATTTGGCGTAAACAGAATGAGAACATGTATCCATCTTCTGATGGCTACTTCCAGAAGGATAATGCACCATGTCACAAAGCTCGAATCATTTGAAATTGGTTTCTTGAACATGACAATGAGTTCACTGTACTAAAATGGCCCCCACACAGTCACCAGATCGCAACCCAATAGAGCATCTTTGGGATGTGGTGGAACGGGAGCTTCGTGCCCTGGATGTGCATCCCTCAAATCTCCAACTGCAAGATGCTATCCTATCAATATGGGCCAACATTTCTAAAGAATGCTATCAGCACCTTGTTGAATCAATGCCACGTAGAATTAAGGCAGTTCTGAAGGCAAGAGGGGTCCAACACCGTATTAGTATGGTGTTCCTAATAATTCTTTAGGTGAGTGTATATTAGTCCCAGGCCAATAACAGTTTTCATGGATCAGATCGTCTCACCTTCCTTTCAATTTTTATCTTTCGTTTGCGTCTTTCTCTTAGTTAGGCGAGGGTCGAGCGGCGTGGGCCACTGCCGGCGTCTCGCTGCGTACTCCTCCAGTCCACTTACCCGGGATCTCGCGGGAGTTGGAGCGTTAGCTCAGCTTTACCTGACCCACGTGATTTGCGTCTGACACGATAGGAAGGCAAGTGTCTCTTGATTATTTGAGTTATAATCGTTTAGGCAATCCTCTGTTTCAATTTTTCAGCATGGCCATGCTTGTAGGTGCGGAGGTGCTTCTTTACAGGTATGCGATCCAGCCAGACGCGTTTCGGGAACTCTCCTTCCCTTCATCAGGGGTACCGCACTACCTGTTTACCTCCGCCTTTTATTTCATAGATTAGCACCAAATTGTGGATCGCTGGATTTGCTTCATGGGAAAGGATTCCCATGCGTTTTTTCCATGCGTCTTTATGTATATGCGTTTTTTATAGTATATATTCATTTCCTCCTTCTGAACATCTTGTATGAACAAAATTGGTATTCAAGATTGCATATAAAAATTATTGATGTTTTAGATAATGAGCCTTGGATATAAGCCAATACAAGATAGTATGTGGTGCCTACAATATAATGTTGCCCTAATGGTTATACCTTAGCTCTTTGAATATATTTTGTATACATATTTCACATCACATGTATAAATTACTTAAAATACACAATATAAAATATACAATATGAAAAGTGTAATATAAAATTGGAACAAGAGCGAAAATGTCCAATCAGGTGTAATTTTTGTATTATATCTTCTTTGCATCATAGACCATGACCCTTCATACAAAATATCATTTTAAAGGTTTGGGTCAGACCCTTTGACCAGAACAAATGCCACTATTGGACAGTATTGAATTGAATGATGGAGGTTTCTAGATCAAGTTGTGGGAGGCTGGGGGCCCCTGCTCGAGTCCACGACGCATTGCCGATAGATGGCCAGACTGCGGCGTGAGTCGAATCGGGGGCACCCAGCCTACAAGAACCCGAAAAGCTCCAGTTCGGCGTTTAGTCCCACTGGTAGCATCGATCCGAACTCAGATACGCCTTGACTCTATTTTGGACATCTGTTTAATGTAATTGCCCCCTCGCCAGTGTCCATCTACCTTTTCCAGTGCCATGAAGATCAGACCAGACGGATCTTTGTTATGCATGTCTCTGTAGTGTTTGGATAGACAGTGTTTGTCATACCCCTTTCTTATATTGGCTATATGTTCAGCCAGCCTAGTTTTCATAGGACGTTTGGTTCTACCTATATATTGTCTCCTGCATGGACACTGGATCAGGTAGACCACACCGGCGGTATTACAAGTTAGGCAATCTTTGATTTCCCATGTGTGAGTGTTCTTAGTGGAGGAAATTGTTGTTATTTTCCTAGGTGTAGGATTGATCCTACATGCCATACATTTACCACATTTAAAAAAAAACTTAAGATTCATCCAGGTGCCCAAAATTGTATTTTTACTCTTTATTGTTTTTGGTGTTTTAATCGATGGGGCTATTTTTAAACCTAGATTGGGTGCTTTTGTAAATGTTAATTATGGTGTAACTGGTAAAAGATGGCCTATCTTATCACTCAGGATATGGTGCCAGCGGGTTCTTATAATTCTTTGCACTCTTGTAGCTGTCATTAAATGGGAGAATGATTCTAGTATTTATTGCCTCAATTTCTTGTGTTCTGTCCCTGGTTCCTTATTTGTAAACCAGGTTTTTCTATCCAATTTCCTAGTTCTCTCTAATGCTGCATCCACAATATTTTCGGGGTATTTCTTCTCTAAAAACTGATTCTTCATTTTTACCGCTTCCACCTCGAAATCTTGATCTTGTGTACAGTTTCTTCTGATTCTGCGAAACTGGCCGAATGGAACATTCATCAGCCAGATTGGCAGATGACAGCTCGAGAACTGTATAAAACTGTTCTTCGATGTAAACTTGATATATATGCAATACATTTTCAGTTTTCCTAGCTCTCATCTTTAAATCTAGGAACAGTTTCTTCTGTAATGTTCAAGGTGAACCTCAAATTAAGCTGGTTTTGATTAATTTCTTCCAGGAATAATTCTAATTCTTCTCTACTCCGTTTCCAGATAAAGATTATATCTATAAAAGCTACGCCATAGAGGCAGATCCGCCCCCAGTCTGGGTGCAATATAATTCTGTTCCTATTCTGCCAAAAATAAATTAGCATGACTGGGGGCGAATCTGGTCCCCATGGCGGTCCCACATTTCTGCAAGTCTGACCTCACGCCCGCTTAAACGAAGGGTCAGGGAGCATGTTTTGTCCATTAATGCGGCAAGTGAAGAGGACACAACACAATTGAAAACCCTGGCCAGGCATTTTAAAGACAAACACGGTTCAGGCGGAACTCTACTACGGATTATAGGAATTGACAGAGTACTCATTCCGAAAAGAGGAGGCAATTGGAAGAAACTGTTGGCTCAGCGTGAGACCAAAAGGATTTTTCCTCAATACAGTCTCACCAAATGGCCTCTATGAGAGCATTAGCTATGCCCCATTCATCTAGACAGAGCCTGTGGGGTGGGGATATTAGAACATTTCTGCGCCTTCTGCTCTATGTATATCTTGGCGACCCGGTTCTCCAAACCGACACGTAGTGTGTTTTTAACTGAGTATTTTTTAATTGGTTTCCATTGTAAGTTTTTAACAGTTATTCACATTGACTACTTAGCACTCATGACCCTTTATATATTCCAGATTAGGGGACAACTATTGGATGGGGATGTTACCATATGGAAGAAAGGACTTCTCTTGGATCCTTGTGATATGATGGGACCCTGATGCATTTTTAATATCTATCTTATGCGTATATTTCATATAGTTATAAATGCAGAATCTGTTTTTAATATTGCATCTCATAAATACTCGTCACAGCATGGCACTATCACCAGCACCTTGCACTTTCACTGCACTTTATTATTTTTTATTTCTTCTCACTTTGTCACTATTTTTATGTATACCTATCATTGTATGAGTATATGAATTGTATAGACGATGCAATAACTCTGACATGCTTATATGTCAGCATGTTCCTATATATGTGCACTTTATATGTGATTATATCTCCTTTGTATTTAGTTCACATGAGTACTTATTGTTCCCCCTGATCGGGTACTCAAAGTAAATGTATTCACCAATTAGAAGTATATTTAGCATGATTTTTAAAGTTCTCCATTTACTATTGATACAGTATATTATTATTTTTTTTAACATGTCGATTTTGCTGTTCTTTATATCAATTATATATGTATGAACTATATCCCTGTGGTTGAGATCTCTCCCTCACCTTTTAGATTTTTGTCTTATGCTTTTGTATTTATTCAATAAAATGTCATTTTGTGTATGTATGTGTATTCCGTAAGGATTACTTTTTTGGGGTTTCTTAAATTGGAGTCCAGCAACTGCAGAGCACTTTATCACTGTGCAGTTACACAGCTATTTCAGCGTTTATTGTGGAAACAAGGAATCATTCCCACCTATGAACTTAATTTCCGTGAACTTTTGAGATTTTAAGAAATTGTACTTTTATTTGCATTTTATTGTATGCCATATTTTATTATATTACGCACGTGTTTATATATTGTGGTTTAATAAAATTTTAAATCCAATTTTATTGAAGTCCAGATGCAGTGTGCTCACCCATAATTTTGGTTTTCTAATTATGTTCATGTATTACCTTTGTCTGGAGCGGTTAAGCTTAAAAACTTAGTTTTATTGATATGCAAATGAGAATCTAGGTGCTATGTAGGCATCTTTTCAGCACAAAGAGGGTCCGTCTACTCACCATTTCTGCCGCCCAGCGCGTCCCTACAGCCCGCCACTCTCCTCTAGATTGACAGCCTACTTCTCTCCATCTCTGCCGAATTCTCGCGCCTGCGCCGTGTGCTACTGTTTTCGGCGCAGAGAATTCGGCCGAGATGGAGATAAGGGAGACTCGAGGCCCCTAGTGAGCTTGGTCAGGACGAACCTCTGCGGAGGAAGGGAATCCAGTTGTATAGTGTAGCCATGTTCTACGATGCCTAATACACTGCTCAAAAAAATAAAGGGAACACTTAAACACAATGTAACTCCAAGTCAATCACACTTCTGTGAAATAAAACTGTCCACTTAGGAAGCAACACTGAGTGACAATCAATTTCACATGCTGTTGTGCAAATGGGATAGACAACAGGTGGAAATTATAGGCAATTAGCAAGACACCCCCAATAAAGGAGTGGTTCTGCAGGTGGTGACCACAGACCAATTCTCAGTTCCTATGCTTCCTGGCTGATGTTTTGGTCACTTTTGAATGCTGGCGGTGCTTTCACTCTAGTGGTAGCATGAGACGGAGTCTACAACCCACACAAGTGGCTCAGGTAGTGCAGCTTATCCAGGATGGCACATCAATGCGAGCTGTGGCAAGAAGGTTTGCTGTGTCTGTCAGCGTAGTGTCCAAAGCATGGAGGCACTACCAGGAGACAGGCCAGTACATCAGGAGACGTGGAGGAGGCTGTAGGAGGGCAACAACCCAGCAGCAGGACCGCTACCTCCGCCTTTGTGCAAGGAGGAACAGGAGGAGCACTGCCAGAGCCCTGCAAAATGACCTCCGGCAGGCCACAAATGTGCATGTGTCTGCTCAAACGGTCAGAAACAGACTCCATGAGGGTGATATGAGGGCCCGACGTCCACCGGTGTGGGTTGTGCTTACAGACCAACACCGTGCAGAACGTTTGGCATTTGCCAGAGAACACCAAGATTGGCAAATTCGCCACTGGCCCCCTGTGCTCTTCACAGATGAAAGCAGGTTCACACTGAGCACATGTGACAGACGTGATAGAGTCTTGAGACGCCGTGGAGAACGTTCTGCTGCCTGCAACATCCTCCAGCATGACCGATTTGGCATTGGGTCAGTAATGGTGTGGGGTGGCATTTCTTTGGAGGGCCGCACAGCCCTCCATGTGCTCGCCAGAGGTAGCCTGACTGCTATTAAGTACCGAGATGAGATCCTCAGACCCCTTGTGAGACCATATGCTGGTGCGGTTGGCCCTGGGTTCCTCCTAATGCAAGACAATGCTAGACCTCATGTGGCTGGAGTGTGTCAGCAGTTCCTGCAAGACGAAGGCATTGATGCTATGGACTGGCCCGCCCCTTCCCCAGACCTGAATCCAATTGAGCACATCTAGGACATCATGTCTCGCTCTATCCACCAACGTCACATTGCACCACAGACTGTCCAGGAGTTGGCAGATGCTTTAGTCCAGGTCTATGAGGAGATCCCTCAGGAGACCGTCCGCCACCTCATCAGGAGCATGCACAGGCATTGTAGGGAGGTCATACAGGCACATGGAGGCCACACACACTACTGAGCCTCATTTTGACTTGTTTTAAGGACATTACATCAAAGTTGGATCAGCCTGTAGTGTGTTTTTCCACTTTAATTTTGGAGTGTGACTCCAAATCCAGACCTCCATGGGTTGAAAAATTTGATTTCTATTTTTTTATTTTTGTGTGATTTTGTTGTCAGCTCAATCAACTATGTAAAGAACAAAGTATTTCAGAAGAATATTTAATTAATTCAGATCTAGGATGTGTTATTTTTGTGTTCCCTTTATTTTTTTGAGCAGTGTATATACAGATCCGTGATGGTTTGTTCCTAAACCCCCTAGAAAGGAGCTGAGCCTTCCTCCGACCGGGATGATGTCATTGTTTTGATTAAGAGGGATCTCCCCTGTTGGGATTAAGGAAAAAAACTTTTCCTCTCCCGCCTCTCGTAAATCCGCGACCCTCGTGGCTCCTCCTATCGGCCCTGGGATCCTGCTGGGGCCTCCGAAAAAACTGTCTCCTGGACTTGAATTTGTCCTCTGGAAAGCTCTTCTTACAGTCCGGGGCCTTCTCAAGGATCTTGTCCAAGTCGGACCTGAACACCTACTGACCGTGAAAGGATAGAGATATCAGTCTGTTTTTTGATACAGTGTCGCCCGACCAGGCCTTAAGCCACAGTACCCGTCTGGTGGTATTGGACAGAACAGCTGTGCGGTCAGATCGCCTAACAGATTCTGCAGCGGCATCGGCAAGGAAGAAAGTGGGCTTCTTCAGAAGAGGAATACTGTCCAGGATCTCCCCCCGAGGGGCCTTATTCGCTATATGGTGCTCTAGTTGTTCAAGCCACACTGCGAGTGTACGAGCCACACATGGTCGCTGCTACCCCCAGTTTTAGGAGAGCTGCTGTAGCTTCCCAGGTTCTCTTGAGCAGACTCTCGGCTTTCCTATCTAGAGGGTCCTTGAGCTGCGCTGCATCCTCAAACGGAAGGACCGTTCGTTTCGCTACATTAGCAACAGGAGCGTCCACCCTGGGAATGGCCTCCCAGTCGGCACAGTCCACTTCGTCGAAGGGGTATCGCCTTTTGAGGCCCCATGGGATAAAGGAACCCTTCTCCGGCTTCTCCCATTCTTCCCGTATCATCTTCTGGACATTGTCCGGGACCAGGAACACCTATTTGTGCCTCTCCCCTAAAACCCCGAAAATCTCCTCCTGGACTGACTTGGACCTCTTAGGGAACTCCATCTTAATAGTAGCCCTGATGGTTCGGATCAATTCTTCGATATCCTCTGGGTTAAAGAGGAATCTCCTGTACTCACTACTTTCCTCCAATTCCTGAGATCTAGCCGAAGTCCCGCATCTGACAAAACAGAGTCGGCCGAGTCCAGATCACTCCCGGAGTAGTCAAGGCCTCTGGAAGAGGGTGGTCTGTGGCCCTGACAGGGCTGGGGTATAGGGGAGGCAGGGGGGTCCCTAGCAGCCAACGCTGATTGGACCTCCGTTCTGATCAGAGTCTTGATCTCCATGAAACTAGAGGACTCTGCCTTCACCACAGTAGGAGGTGCAGTCTTTACATAGTAACTTGGACCCTGAGGAAGGAAGGCGCTTAAAACAGACGCCGCACTTCCTGGGTCTGCTTTTAACGGAGGAGGAAGACTCCTTTTCTCCCTGCAACACACAAGGGAGGAAAGGGTCAACCACTGCAGGGAAAATAAGCAATATGAAAGGGTGCCAGCAGGCTACTCACACCGCCCAGAGTGGTAGGGGGCGCTCATCTTCTCAGCTCCCGATCACTTGTGTTGCTGTCAGCAGGTAGGGTGACCGTGGAGGCCTCAGAGCGGTCCGAATCGGCTACCCTTTTTGAATTTGGCGCCGGCCGCGGCCTCCGTGACGTCACGACGCTGGCCACGCCTCCCGGAGTCTGACTTCATCACCTGGCGACTGGAGGGAAGCGCGTCACAGCATCGCTCCAGCAGCCCTACCTCACTGCTTCAAGCCCGCCTGGGCCGCCGCAGAGGGAACTTCGCCGGGATCACCATGAATGAGGGTGACCCGGGCATAGACCGCGCCTGGAGGAGGGAGAGCCGGACCCCGGAACAGACTTCTGGTCCAACAGATGACACCCCGCTGTAGCAGGGCGAGAAGAAAAAAGGTAAAAATAAATAAATGAAAAGAAAAACTAGGGAACCCAGAAGGACTCCCAGCACCTCTCTGGCATTCCTTCCTTGACAGGACAGGAAAAAACACTGGCGATGAGGGGTGGGGGTGGGGTTTTCACACACACACACACCAAATTTACAAAAAAAAAAAATTTAGAAAATTCTAAATTTCAATTTCCATACTTTTATAATAGTAATACCTCTAAAAAATAGTTACTTTATGTTCCCACGTTAGAAGGCTTAGAAGCAAATCTTGAAATTTTACAGAAAATTTCCAAAACACACTTTAAAGGACCAGTTCAGGTCTGAAGTCACTTTTGAGGCTTACATAATAGAAACCACCCAAAAATGACCCCAATTTAGAAACTACACCCCTCGAGGTATTTAAAACTGATTTTACTAACTTTGTTAGCCCTTTAGGTGTTCCACAAGAATGAATGGAAAATAGATAAAATTTCAAAATTGCACTTTTTGGGCAGATTTTCCATTTGAATCAATTTTTTCTAGTTACAAAGCAAGGGTTAACAGCCAAACAAAAAACTTTATATTTATGGGCCTGATTCTGTAGTTTACAGAAAACACCCCATATGTGGTCGTAAACTGCTGTACGGGCACACTGTATTGCGCAGAAGGAAAGGAATGCCATATGGCTTTTGGAAAGCAGATTTCACTGGGATAATTTTAAGCTGCCATGTCACATTTGAAGACCCCCTGATGCACCCCTAGAGTAGAAACCCCAAAAAAGTGACCCCATTTTAGAAACTACGGGATAAGGTGGCAGTTTTGTTGGTACTATATTAGGGTACATATGATTTTTGGTTGCTCTATATTCCACTTTTTGGAAAGGTAACAAGAAATAGCTGTTTTAGCACAGTTTTTATTTTTTGTTATTTACAACATTCATCTGACAGGTTAGATCATGTGGTATTTTTATAGAGCAGGTTGTTACGGATGCGACAATACCAAATATGACTACTTTTTTTGGTTGTTTGTTTCAGTTTTACATAAAGCATTTTTTTTTAAAATATAAAGATTTTTATTTTTAGTGTCTCCACATTCTGAAAGCCATAGTTTTATTTATTTTTTGGTCGACTGTCTTGTGTAGGGGCTCATTTTTTTCCGGAGGAGATGACAGTTTGATTGGTACTATTATAGGGTGCATATGACTGATCGCTTGCTATTACACTTTGTGATGTAAGGTGACAAAAAAAAAAATTATGGTTTTTACACAGTTTTTATTTAATTTTTACGGTATTCACCTGAGGGGTTAGGTCATGTGATATTTTTATACAGCAGGTTATTATGGACACGGCAATACATATGTCTTAAAAAAAATAATAATGTTTTAGTGTCTCCATATTCTTAGAGCCATAGTTTTCAGTTTTTGGGCGATTATCTTAGGTAGGGTATCATTTTTGCGGGATGAGATGACGGTTTGATTGCCACTATTTTGGGGTGTATGTGACTTTGATCGCTTGCTATTAAACTTTTTGTGATGTAAGGTGACAAAAAAAATTGCTTTTTTTGCACTGTTTTTATTTTAAAAAATTACGGTGTTCACCTGAGGGATTAGGTCATGTGATTTTTTTATAGAGCAGGTTATTACGGACGCGTCAATACCTAGTATGTATATTAGTTTTCTTTTACTTAATTTTAACACAATAACAGCATTTTTAAAACAAAAGAAAAATGGTTTTAGTGTCTCCATAGTCAGCCTTATTTTTTTTATTTTTTTGGGCAATTGTCTTAGGTAGGGGCTCATTTTTTGCAGGATGAGGTGACTTAAATTGGTACTATTTTGGCAGGCATACGCCTTTTTGAGCGCTTGGAGTTGTACTTTTAGTGATGTAAGGTGACAAAAACAAAAAATGTTTATTTAGCACAGTTTTTTTTTTGTTTTTTTTTGGACGGTGTTCATCTGAGGGGTTAGGTCATGTGATATGTTTATAGAGCCGGTCTATACGGACACAGCGATACCCAATGTCCATTTTTTTTTTTTTCCCCTATTTTTTAAAATTTTCTTTACTTTATTTGGGGAAAATAACTTTTTTTACTTAAAACATAATTTTTTGGGGTGGAAACTATTTTTTCACTTTATTTTTTGTCCCACTTTGGGACTTCAACTTTTGGGGGTCTGATCCCCTTTACAATGCATTGGCTGTATGTGTAATACAGTGTGTATTACACATATAGCTTCCCGACTATGAGATCCAGGGGGCTGGATCTCACAGGCTCTCCACCGGAAGGCAGCCACGATGCCCAAGAAAGGCACTGCGTTGCCTTCCATGCCATCGGGTCCCCGTCACAGCAGCACGGGGACCCGATGGCAGCGCAGATTCCCATGAGGACATCGCATGTGCTGCGGTCAGCGCTGACCGCGGCACATGAAGGGTTAATGTGCTGGCATCTGTGATTTTCCCGATGCCAGCGCATGCAGCAGGGGTCCGACTATCAGTGGCTGCTGGACCCCTACCGCGGATCAGGCGGGCGCATCTCCTGCACCAGCCCGATTACAGCGCTGTACATGTACTGCGCTGGTCCTCAAGTCACAGACATCACGGGTCCTCTACAGGTTAAGCTGGCTGTACATATAAAAGTATGATTGGCTGCTGAATGTTCCCACCACAATTGCCCTACCTCACCTACTCTAAGGCAAGGGCTACACGACACCATTCATTTCTATAGGATCACCGCTATTCAGCAATCCTGGCTTTGAGAGGTCTGTGGCCCCATGATCTATTTGACCTCTATAAACTTCTCCCATTTCCTAATACGTTGTCTGAGTAATAATGCCACGACTTTGGGTACTATACAGTGTGTATATAGAGGCAGTCAGTTCTATATATGTGAAGTGGCTGCGCTGGAGTACTGCAGTTCAGCTCCCACTTAAGGCTACTTTCACATTTGCATTTTCAATTCCGGTTTTTAAAATCCAGCATAAGAAGTCAAAACCACTGTCAATGTGTGCAAAACTGATCAGGATGCACATGTATGCATCCATTACATTTTGGAGCCGCTGCAAGAACAAACTGGACTTAACAAAAAATAAATAAGGTTTCTGACTTAATGATTTTCATACCAGATTCCGCTTTGTTCGGTTTTTAATACAACCAGATCCGGCCAAAATAGATGCATCCGGATGTATTAAATGGCACAGATCAGTTTAATTCTGGTGGATCTAGACTGGAATTAACAGATATAAAATCAAGTCAATAGGAGTTGTTTCAGTACATTGCCACCCCGAACTGCTGATTGGTGGGGGTGCCAGGTGTTGCGCCCCCACCAGATGGATTGAGGACGTAGCCTGGCAACATAATCTGTAGCATGTAGAACCTCTTTAAAAGGAAGGTCTGCAGGACCTGATAAGTCCTAGAAAACCCTTTAAATCAGCGGTGGGGGAACCATTTTGCTGCCAAGGGCCATTTGGATATTTGTAACATCATTCGGGGGCCATACAAAATTCTCAATAAAAAATTTTTACTGCTGTATTTGGTCAAACATATAATTGACTTAGGGATAAGTTACAGAAATTGCACTTCAATTAAAATAATCTAGAGGGCTGTATTTTTGCAGCACAAAATAGCGCCTGCACTATATATATATATACACAGTATATTACATACAATACAGGCGCCATATTGACCACACATAGCAGTCTAATTTTTAAGTTCAGAATGTTACTTATTTGACATTAATGGCAGGAAGCTAAACCCAGGGGGTCCAGAGAGGGGTTCACCCAGCTTTCACTCTCCCTGCCTCTTTCTTCGCAACTGTCCCTGCCTTTGTCCCTTTCTCAGCAAAATATCTGCCCTCACGTCCATCAGCCTGAAATCAGCCTCCTATCAGACCCCCCAGGCCTACATCAGCCTCAGATCAGACTCCCATCAGACCTCTAAGCCTCAGATTAGACCCCAATCAGACCCTTCCTAGCTTCAGATCAGACTCCCATCAGACCCCCAGCCTCAGACCAGACCCGGATCAGACGCCCAGCCTCAGATCAGCCCCCATCAGACCCCCCAGGGTCAGATCAGCCCCTATAAGACCCCCCAGCCTCAGATCAGACCTTCATAATACCCTCCCTAGCCTCAGATCAGCCCCCATCAGACCCTCCCCAGCCTCAGATCAGCCCCCATCAGCCCCCCTAGTCTCAGATCAGACCCCTATCAAACCCCAGCCTCAGATCAGACACCCCCAGCCTCAGATCAGACCCTCCCAAGCCTCAGATCAGACCCCCATCAGACCCTCCCCACCCTCCTTTAGCCTCAGATCAGCCCCAATCAGACATCAGATCAGATACTGTATTTAAGATAAACAAATAAACTTACCTCTCCAGCTCCGTACGGCGCTGCCTCTTGGCAGATTCACTTACCCTCCCTGTTCTTCTTCCTGCCGCACTATATTGTCACCTCACACCGCACAGCGTCAGGTCATAGTGCACGTCTACGTGCACTGCATCCTGACGCTGGATGTGTCAGGACACAGTGTGGGGCTGAAAGAAGACCAGGGAAGGTGAGGACAGCCAGTGCAGTGCTGTTCTCACCTTCCTGTGCCTCCCGTATGCTAATGACCGCTTCCATAATGGAAGGGGTCATAAGCATTTTCACATTATGTTCTGGCAGGGGGCCGGGGGCCACATGAAATGATACCGTGGGCCGCATACGGCCCTCGGGCCGGAGGTTCCCCACCCCTGCTTTAAATGAACACATGATTAGGGGTATCATGTGTATTATAAATGTGTAAGTTACATTTGTAATCCTTCTTGGCCTAAAGCAGAAAGATCCACTGGTAGCTGAAACTAAAGCATTTAAAAAGGAAATACATTTTCTTTTCTATTTGGCTTATTATCAATCACCTTCACTCCCACCGGTCCATGCCACCGTGCAAGAAACTATACCATATGGAGTTGGATGCAGACAGGTTTGTACACGGTGGTGGATTCACCAGGGTACTGCAGCTCAGCTTCCAGGGCAGAGTTTCAGTAACAATGCAGTGTACAGAGCCTTCTCGGAGCCTTCTTTGTACACTGGAAGCTTCCAGTGAAACGGAACCCTGAAATACCTGATCCGTTCTAGTGCCCGGTGTCAGACCCCCACCAATCTGAAAGTGATGGCCTAGTCTGAGGATAGGTTATAGTATCTGTAGCCTGGAGAAATGCCTTTAATTCTCATATCTACACTGTAGAAGAAAGTTTCTGATATACTGACCATCTCAAAGTTGCATGGACCGCTGCTCAGGAACCCAATTATATGACCCTCTCCCTTTGAAAATCATGCATCTATCAATATCACATCCTTTACCATGTTTCCGGTCTGGGCTACGATTTGAATAGCTCTTTCACAGCCCAGGACACGGGAGGTGCTGTGGACGGGAGCAGAGCGGTCAGTTTCCCTGGTGCACACACAAACTCCTGAATCATGTGCTAGTTGGAGCCCAGTCCAGAGCATCTCCTGGTCCTGGGCTGTGGAAGCAACCTCCCATTCACAGCCCAGACATTTGGTAAGGGAAAGGTCAGCAGATGCAGGATTTTCAGAAGATGAATGTTACATGTCTGGGTTTCCCAATGGGCAATTTGTGCACTTTTGAGATGACAAATTAGAAAATTAGAGAAATTAATGTTAGTTTGCAGGGCCTGTTAGGTCCTGGAACACCCCTTTAATGTACACTGGTTAATTCCACATTCATTTCTGGTAGAAACAAAAACCATTCCCTCAACTGAAATAAGTAAGAAATGAAGTCTTTAAACCAAAATTTTGATACAAAAACCTAAAAAAAAAAAAAAAGGGAGATCTTATAATAGTCATATCAATGAAGCTTTGTGTATAAAAGATTTTATAAAAAGGTGCATACATGCTACCGAATGCAAACTTTGCTCGAATACGCCATCTTGTGGACAAACGTAGGAAACACTTGCTTTGGAACATCATCTAGTGCTTCTTTGGATTTTACATTTATGCAGTAGTTTTGGAGATCATAATAGGTTTTCAGTTACTGGGACAGCAAATGCAATCTGACATTTCACATAAAACAGACAAGAGAATCATTCAGCCATACTCATTATGAGCTGGGTTGTCTCAAAGGCCTGTCTTTAATCATTTTCTGTGCTTAGAAAGTGATTGGGTATATTCTTTAATGAGCCATGCAAGGTCCAGCATCTTTGTGCTTCTGAAAACCAGTTGAGGATTACAACATGAAGCTATTTTTGTAAAGACGATATGGACACTAGACAAAATAAGTAGACAGCAGTTCACTGAATTCGAGGGTGAGGCCAGGCATGAATTTTAGATTAGCTGCAAGTACAGAGGATGGGTACCAGTGTGAATAGTAACAGCATCATTTGCAATTGATATGCAAATAGGTCACATTTACTGCAGACCTATGATTTCAGAAAGCCACAATTACAACCAGAAAGGAAAAATCCAAGTCATACTCTCCTAGTGCTGCCAAGCAGGCTTCATCAACGTCTGCAATGCATACTGAAGCACTACAGAATTAACACAAACCTCTACCCTACATTAAATAGCACCACTCCCTCTTCGATCCTTTCCACCCTCCTCACTGGTCTATGGCTGCAGCGATTATATGTCCATAAACACATGACCACTGCTGGTAAATCAGGTTGTCATGTGCCATATACTGCTGAGGCAGGTGACTGGCTGCAGCAGTGGTTGGGATACACATATATGGCATGGCTGCAGCAAAGAGGACATCACAGAACAGCAAAGGAAGCATGCATCGCAGACTACGCCTCTTGTGTTAATTATCTTTACTACATAGCAAGTATCAAAAACACACAATAGACATGAATAAAAACATCTAAAAACACAAAAAATATGATGCCCAGGCCCGAACCCCTGTATTGACGTGCAACTGTTGCTATGGCTTTCTAGGCTGTGTGAATCTGGCCTAGTCATGCAATGACAGAAAGGTGCAGGAGGCTGTACAGAAGCACTAGTCAATGGCTCTGTACAGCTGCAGGCAGGGGGCTGCTGTTGCGGCGTAGTAATAAAGCATATTTTTTTAATACAGAAGTAAAAGTAGGGCTCATCATTATTTTCGCTACTCATGTACTGTGTTCCTCACTTTAACCACTTCCCATCTGGGCCCTTTGCCCCCTTCCTGACCAGGCCAAATTTTGCAAAACTGACATATCTCACTTTATGTGGTAATAACTTTGGAACGCCTTTATTTATCCAAGTCATTCAGAGATTGTTTTCTCGTGACACATTGTACTTCATGATAGTCATAAATTTGAGTCAATATATTTCACCTTTATTTATGAAAAAATCCCAAATTTACCCAAAAATTTGAAAAATTTGCAATTTTCTAAATTTCAATTTCTCTGCTTTTAAAACAGAAAGTGATACCTCAAAATATTTATTACTTAACATTCCCCATATGTCTACTTTATGTTGGCATCATTTTGGAAATGTCATTTTATTTTTTTAGGACGTTAGAAGGCTTAAAAGTTCAGAAGAAATTCTTCAAATATTTAAGAAAATTGCCAAATTCCCACTTTTTTAAGAACCAGTTCAGGTCTGAAGTCACTTTGTGGGGCCTACATAGTGGATACCCCCATAAATGACCCCATTGTAGAAACTACACCCCTCAAGGTATTCAAAACCGATTTTACAAACTTTGTTAACCCTTTAGGCGTTCCACAAGAATTAAAGGAAAATGGAGATCAAATTTTTAAATTTCACTTTTTTGGCAGATTTTCCATTTTAATCAAATTTTTTCTTTAACACATCGATGGTTAACAGCCAAACAAAACTCAATATTTATTACCCAGATTCTGCGGTTTACAGAAACACCCCACATGTGGTCAAACTGCTGTATGGGCACACGGCAGGGCACAGAAGAAAAGGAACTTCACATGGTTTTTAGATGCCATGTCCCATTTGAAGCCCCCTGATGCACCCTTACAGTAGAAACTCCCAAGAAGTGACCCCATTTTGGAAACTAGGGGATAAGGTGCCAGTTTTATTAGTACTATTTTTGGGTACATATGATTTTTTGATCATTCATTATAACACTTTATGGGGCAAGGTGAACAAAAAATTGGCTGTTTTAGCACAGTTTCTATTTATTTATTTTTACAGCGTTCACCTGAGGGGTTCAGTCAAGTGACATTTTTATAGAGCAGATTGTTACGGACATGGCGATACCTAATATGTATACTTTCTCATTTATTAAAGTTTTACACAATAATAGCATTTTTGAAACAAAAAAAAATTATGTTTTAATGTGTCCATGTTCTGAGAGCTATAGTTTTTTTATTTTTCGAGAGATTTTCTTCTGTAGAGTCTCATTTTTTGCGGGATGAGGTGACGGTTTTATTGGTACCATTTTGTGGGACATCTGCGTTTTTGATCACTTGGTGTTGCACCTTTTGTGATGCAAGGTGACAAAAAAATTTTTTTTTTTAATATGGTGTTCACCTGAGGGGTTAGCGCATGTGATATTTTTATAGAGCTGGTTTTTACGGACGCGGCAATACCAAATATGTCTTATTTTTTCTATTTTTAACTTTTTTTTATTCCTTACTTGGGGACTATTTTTTTACATGTGAAACTTTTTTTTATTTTATTTTTTCAACTTTTTTTTTTTCACTTTTCGTCCACCATAAGGTCATACAAGACCTCTGGGGGACATTTACTTCACTTTTTCTTTTTTTTTTTTTCACTGTTTTCTCCTGTAACTGGGGCTGACATAGTAGCCCCAGTTACAGGAGAAATACACCCCCCAGAGAGGCTGTACAGCCTCAGTGCAGGGCTGATCGAGGTCTCTGAAAGACCTCACACAGCTCCTGCACTCTCCGGTCCCGGCGGTCACATGACCGCCGGGCCGGAACAGGGAGCGCATAGCGCTTACTGCTCTGCATACACAGCGCTCTGTGAGCGCTGTGTATGCAGCGATCCAGAAGGCAGGGACACCTGGGCACTGTCCCTGCCTTCTCTCTGGGTTGCCCTGCTGTCACTGACAGCGGGCAACCCAATCAGCAGCTGCACGATTAGCGTGCAGCTGCAGTTTCTGAACAGACTTTCTGGAACGTCCATTCAGAAATAGAGATCCACCCATAGGACGTTTATATCCTATGGGCGGACGGAAAGTGGTTAATTTCTGTAAGGTGCAATTCAAAAGGGACTACCGGAAGGGGTGTATGATGGAGAAGGGGATCCTAAATAGGATATTTTAAGTGCCCAAAGTCTACATGCACTATTTGTTTTTTTATTGCTCATCTCATCCAGTTATAAATACAATGGAACGATAGAAAAACAAACCACCCCAACTCATACCCTTCTCCCTTCCCCAGAGGAACAAAGCATGTAAAAATGTCAACATTTTTACAACTTCCTTCTTAGGGCTCTTTCACACTTGCGTTCTTTTCTTCCGGCATAGAGTTCCGTCGCCGGGGCTCTATGCCTGAAGAATCCTGATCAGTTTTATCCTAATGCATTCTGAATGGAGAGAAATCCATTCAGGACCGGAACGTTTTTTTGCCGGAGAAAATACTGCAGCATGCTGCGCTTTTTGCTCCGGCCAAAAATCCTGAACACTTGCCGCAAGGCCGGATCCGGAATTAATGCCCATTGAAAGGCATTAATCCGGATCCGGCCTTAAGCTAAACGTCGTTTCGGCGCATTGCCGGATCCGACGTTTAGCTTTATCTGAATGGTTACTATGGCTGCCAAGACGCTAAAGTCCTGGCAGCCATGGTAAAGTGTAGTGGGGAGCGGTATACTTACCGTCCGTGCGGCTCCCCGGGCGCTCCAGAGTGACGTCCGGGCGCCCCACGCTCATGGATGACGTGTCGCATGGATCACGTCATCCATGCGCATGGGGCGCGCTGACGTCATTCTGGAGCGCCCCGGGAGCCGCACTAAGTATACTGCTCCCCCGCTCCCCAATACTACTATGGCAAACAGGACTTTAATAGCGTCCTGGCTGCCATAGTAACACTGAACGCATTTTGAAGACGGATCAGTCTTCAAATGCTTTCAGTTCACTTGCGTTTTTCCGGATCCGGCGTGTAATTCCGGCAAATTGAGTACACGCCGGATCCGGACAACGCAAGTGTGAAAGGGCCCTTAGATTGGATCCAGAGAAAAACTGTCCTTAACCACCTCAGCCCCCAGTGCTTAAACACCCTGAAAGACCAGGCCACTTTTTACACTTCTGACCTACACTACTTTCACCGTTTATTGCTCGGTCATGCAACTTACCACCCAAATGAATTTTACCTCCTTTTCTTCTCACTAATAGAGCTTTCATTTGGTGGTATTTCATTGCTGCTGACATTTTTACTTTTTTTGTTATTAATCGAAATTTAACGATTTTTTTGCAAAAAAAAATGACATTTTTCACTTTCAGTTGTAAAATTTTGCAAAAAAAACTACATCCATATATAAATTTTGCTCTAAATTTATTGTTCTACATGTCTTTGATAAAAATGTTTGGGTAAAAAAAAAAATGCTTTGGGTAAAAGTTATAGCGTTTACAAACTATGGTACAAAAATGTGAATTTCAGCTTTTTGAAGCAGCTCTGACTTTCTGAGCACCTGTCATGTTTCCTGAGGTTCTACAATGGCCAGACAGTACAAACACCCCACAAATGACCCCATTTCGGAAAGTACACACCCTAAGGTATTCGCTGATGGGCATAGTGAGTTCATAGAACTTTTTATTTTTTGTCACAAGTTAGCGGAAAATGATGATTTTTTTTTATTTTATTTTTTTCTTACAAAGTCTCATATTCCACTAACTTGTGACAAAAAATAAAAACTTCTATGAACTCACTATGCCCATCACGAAATACCTTGGGGTCTCTTCTTTCCAAAATGGGGTCACTTGTGGGGTAGTTCTACTGCCCTGGCATTCTAGGGGCCCAAATGTGTGGTAAGGAGTTTGAAATCAAATTCTGTAAAAAAATGACGAGTGAAATCCGAAAGGTGCTCTTTGGAATATGGGCCCCTTTGCCCACCTAGGCTGCAAAAAAGTGTCACACATCTGGTATCTCTGTATTCAGGAGAAGTTGAGGAATGTGTTTTGGGGTGTCATTTTACATATACCGATGCTGGGTGAGATAAATATCTTGGTCAAATGCCAACTTTGTATAAAAAAATGGGAAAAGTTGTCTTTTGCCAAGATATTTCTCTCACCCAGCATGGGTTTATGTAAAATGACACCCCAAAACACATTCCCCAACTTCTCCTGAGTACAGAGATACCAGATGTGTGACACTTTTTTGCAGCCTAGGTGGGCAAAGGTGCCCATATTCCAAAGAGCACCTTTCGGATTTCACAGGTCATTTTTTACAGAATTTGATTTCAAACTCCTTACCACACATTTGGGCCCCTAGAATGCCAGGGCAGTATAACTACCCCACAAGTGACCCCATTTTGGAAAGAAGAGACCCCAAGGTATTCGCTGATGGGCATAGTGAGTTCATGGAAGTTTTTATTTTTTGTCACAAGTTAGTGGAATATGAGACTTTGTATGAAAAAAAAATAAAAAAAAAATAAAAAAAAAATAAAATCAGCATTTTCCACTAACTTGTGACAAAAAATAAAATTTTCTAGGAACTCGCCATGCCCCTCACGGAATACCTTGGGGTGTCTTCTTTCCAAAATGGGGTCACTTGTGGGGTAGTTATACTGCCCTGGCATTTTCCAGGGGCCCTAATGTGTGGTAAGTAGGTAAATGACCTGTGAAATCCTAAAGGTGCTCTTTGGAATATGGGCCCCTTTGCCCACCTAGGCTGCAAAAAAGTGTCACACATGTGGTATCGCCGTATTCAGGAGAAGTTGGGGAATGTGTTTTGGGGTGTCATTTTATATATACCCATGCTGGGTGAGAGAAATATCTTGGCAAAAGAAAACTTTTCCCATTTTTTTATACAAAGTTGGCATTTGACCAAGATATTTCTCTCACCCAGCATGGGTATATGTAAAATGACACCCCAAAACACATTCCCCAACTTCTCCTGAGTACGGCGATACCAGATGTGTGACACTTTTTTGCAGCCTAGATGCGCAAAGGTGCCCAAAGTCCTTTTAGGAGGGCATTTTTAGACATTTGGATACCAGACTTCTTCTCACGCTTTGGGGCCCCTAGAATGCCAGGGCAGTATAAATACCCCACATGTGACCCCATTTTGGAAAGAAGACACCCCAAGGTATTCAATGAGGGGCATGGCGAGTTCATAGAATTTTTTTTTTTTTTGGCACAAGTTAGTGGAAATTGATATTTTTTATTTTTTTCTCACAAAGTCTCCCGTTCCGCTAACTTGGGACAAAAATTTCAATCTTTCATGGACTCAATATGCCCCTCACGGAATACCTGGGGGTGTCTTCTTTCCGAAATGGGGTCACATGTGGGGTATTTATACTGCCCTGGCATTCTAGGGGCCCTAAAGCGTGAGAAGAAGTCTGGAATATAAATGTCTAAAAAAATTTACGCATTTGGATTCCGTGAGGGGTATGGTGAGTTCATGTGAGATTTTATTTTTTGACACAAGTTAGTGGAATATGAGACTTTAAGAAAAAAAATAATCATTCCGCTAACTTGGGCCAAAAAAATGTCTGAATGGAGCCTTACAGGGGGGTGATCAATGACAGGGGGGGTGATCAATGACAGGGGGGTGATCAGGGAGTCTATATGGGGTGATAACCACAGTCATTGATCACGCCCCCTGGAAGGCTCCAGGGAGACGCCTGTATGTGTTTTGCAGATCCGATCCATCTATCAGTGGATCCGTAAAAATCATGCGGACATCTGAATGGAGCTTTACAGGGGGTTGATCAATGACAGGGGTGTAATCAATGACAGGGGGGTGATCAGGGAGTCTATATGGGGTGATAACCACAGTCATTGATCACGCCCCTGTAAGGCTTCATTCAGACGTCCGTATGCGTTTTGCGGATCCGATCCATCTATCAGTGCATCCGTAAAAATCATGCGGACATCTGAATGGAGCTTTACAGGGGGGTAATCAATGACAGGGGGGTGATCAGGGAGTCTATATGGGGTGATAACCACAGTCATTGATCATGCCCCTGTAAGGCTTCATTCAGACGTCCGGATGCGTTTTGCGGATCCGATCCATCTATCAGTGCATCCGTAAAAATCATGCGGACGTCTGAATGGAGCTTTACAGGGGGGTAATCAATGACAGGGGTGTAATCAATGACAGGGGGTTGATCAGGGAGTCTATATGGGGTGATAACCACAGTCATTGATCATGCCCCTGTAAGGTTTCATTCAGACGTCCGGATGCGTTTTGCGGATCCGATCCATCTATCAGTGCATCCGTAAAAATCATGCGGACATCTGAATGGAGCTTTACAAGGGGGTAATCAATGACAGGGGGGTGATCAGGGAGTCTATATGGGGTGATAACCACAGTCATTGATCATGCCCCTGTAAGGCTTCATTCAGACGTCCGGATGCGTTTTGCGGATCCGATCCATCTATCAGTGCATCCGTAAAAATCATGCGGACGTCTTATGGAGCTTTACAGGGGGTTGATCAATGACAGGGGGGTGATCAGGGAGTCTATATGGGGTGATCAGGGGTGATCAGGAGCTAATAAGGGGTTAATAAGTGACGGGGGGGGGGGTGTAGTGTAGTGTAGTGGTGCTTGGTGGGACTTTACTGAGCTACCTGTGTCCTCTGGTGGTCGATCCAAACAAAGGGGACCACCAGAGGACCAGGTAGCAGGTATATTAGACGCTGTTATCAAAACAGCGTCTAATATACCTGTTAGGGGTTAAAAAAAACACATCTCCAGCCTGCCAGCGAACGATCGCCGCTGGCAGGCTGGAGATCAACTCTCTTACCTTCCGTTCCTGTGAGCGCGCGCGCCTGTGTGCGCGCGTTCACAGGAAATCTCGCGTCTCGCGAGATGACGCATATATGCGTGACTGTGCGCAGGGCTGCCACCTCCGGAACGCGATCCTGCGTTAGGCAGTCCGGAGGTGGTTAAAGGAACCTGTCACCGGGATTTTGGGTATAGAGCTGAGGACATGGGTTGCTAGATGGCCGCTAGCACATCCGCAATACCCAGTCCCCATAGCTCTGTGTGCTTTTATTGTGTAAAAAAAACGATTTGATACATATGCAAATTAACCTGAGATGAGTCAGAGCTTGAAAATATGACTCCTCTCTGGTCACACAAGAAAGATATGACTCATGTTAATTTGCATAAAAGGCAGGAAGTACAAAAATGCATAATACTTATTGAATTCATCTGCAAACGAAATTAAAAGTGTAATTTATATGTTTAGGGTAACACAATGAACATTTAGAAAAGCTCAGTGAGGGTAGCATAGTAGAGGTGACAGGTTCCCTTTAACCCCTTAAGGACTCAGCCCTATTTCACCTTAAAGGGGTTATTAGAGTTATTTTTTTGTTCTATGTTCCTAACTAAACAAATGTAACAGCTTTCCAATTAACTCACTATCTGCAATGTCTGGTTTCTCAGATTTCACTGAGGGTCACATGACCTGTGATGTCAGCTTCTCTCCCTGCTCTGATAAAGGTCGTTTACAAGCCTGTAAACAAGACGTCACTGTGCTGGCCACGCCCCCCTTCACTGCAGTCTACTCTCTGCTAGGATACTTAACCCCTTCAGCTGCACAGCTCTGCAGGCAGTGAGGAGACCGTGCTGGGCACTGGAGCTGACATACTAGAGAGCATTGCACAAGAAGGTAGAAGGAAGATCCTATGTGTATTAGCAGTGTCATTATACAGGTGGGACTTGTAGTTCTACACATACAATATGCTGCAGAGTCTCCCAGCAGGCAGACATGTCACTCAGGGCAGCTCTTGTATCCACTCCCTTAGCAGAGCAGGGGGGAGGGGCAGAGATTGTTTTTATTGCATGTAAACAAAGGGCCAGAAAAGAACCAAGGAAATTAGGAAATATATATTTTTTTTTGCATAAAACTTGCTTAGCTCAGTTATATCAGATTTTAAGTGCTATATACATTTCTTTCATAACTCGGACAACCCCTTTAAGGACTTGGCCATTTTTTGCAAATCTGACCAGTGTCACTTTGTGGTGATCACTTTAAAACGCTTTGACTTATCCAGGCCATTTTGAGATTTTTTTTCCGTCACATATTGTACTTCATGACACTGGTAAAATGAAGTAAAAAAAAATTCATTTTTATTTATACAAAAATACCAAATTTACCCAAAATTTGTAAAAAATTGCAAATTTCCAAGTTTCAATTTCTCTACTTCTATAATACACAGTAATACCTCCAAAAATAGTTATGGGGAATGTAAAGTAACTATTTTTGGAGGTATTACTGTGTATTATAGAAGTAGAGAAATTGAAACTTGGAAATTTGCAATTTTTTACAAATTTTGGGTAAATTTGGTATTTTTGTATAAATAAAAATGAATTTTTTTTTACTTCATTTTACCAGTGTCATGAAGTACAATATGTGACGAAAAAACAATCTCAGAATGGCCTGGATAAGTCAAAGCGTTTTAAAGCTATTCACACAAAGTGACACTGGTCAGATTTGCAAAAAATGGCCTGGTCCTTAACCTCTTCAGGACACAGGGCCTGTATGCCCTGTGTATTTCTGATCACCGCCGAGCAGCGGCTACCTTCCATTCCGATGGCATGGAAGGTAGCGCGATGTCTAAGAAAGGCATCACGCTGCCTTCTGGTGAAGAGCCTGTGAGATCCAGCCCCCTGGATCTCACAGGCCCCGGAAGCTGTATGAGTAATACACACAGTATTACTCATACAGCCAATGCATTCCAATACAGAAGTATTGGAATGCATTGTAAAGGAATATACCCCCCAAAGTTCAAGTCCCAATGTGGGACAAAAAATAAAGTGAAAAATAAAAGTTTAAAAAATAAAGTTTTCCCCCAGAAAAAAAAAAAAGTTTCAAGTAAAAATAAAAACAAAAACGTAATTTTCCACAAAGTAAAAAAAAAAATTGGTAAAAAATATAAAAAAAAAAAGGTATACATTTTTAGGTATCGCCGCATCCGTATCGACCGGCTCTATAAACATATCACATGACCTAACCCCTCAGATGAACACTGTAAAAAATAAAAACTGTGCTAAATAAACAATTTTTTTGTCACCTTACATCACAACAAGTACAACAGCAAGAGATCAAAAAGGAGTTTGCCCACCAAAATAGTACCAATCTAACAGTCACCTAATCCCGCAAAAATTAGCCCCTACCTGAGACAATCGCCCAAAAAATAAACTATGGCTCAGAATATGGAGACACTAAAACATCATTTTTTTTGTTTGAAAAAAGCGGTTATTGTGTTAAACTTACATAAATAAAAAAAAAAACATATACATATTCGGTATCGCCGCGTCCGTATACACCGGCTCTATAAAAATATCACATGACCTAACCCCTCAGATGAACACCGTAAATTTATTTTTATAAAAACTGTGCTAAATAAACCATTTTTTGTCACCTTACATCACAAAAAGTGTAATGCAAGCGATCAAAGTCACACGCACCCCAAAATAGTGCCAATAAAATGGTCATCTCATCCCGCAAAAATCATACCATACCAAAGGTAATCACCCAAAAACTGAAAAAATTATGGCTCTCAGACTATGGAAACACTAAAACATGATTTTTTTGGCTTCAAAAATGAAATCATTGTGTAAAACTTAGAACAATCAAAAAAAAAAAAAGTATACATATTAGGTATCGCCGCATCCCTGACAACCTGGTCTATAAAACTACCACATGATCTAACCCTTCAGATGAATGTTGTAAATAACAAAAAATAAAAAAACTGTGCCAAAACAGCTATTTCTTGTTATCTTGCCTCACAAAAAGTGTAATATAGAGCAACCAAAAATCATATGTACCCTAAACTAGTACCAACAAAACTTCCACCATATCCCGTAGTTTCTAAAATGGGGTCACTTTTTTGGAGTTTCTACTCTAGGGGTGCATCAGGGGGGCTTCAAATGGGACATGGTGTCCAAAGAAAAAAAAAAAAAAAAAAAAAAAAAAAACAGTCCAGCAAAATCTGCCTTCCAAAAACTGTATGGCATTCCTTTCTTTCTGCGCCCTGCCGTGTGCCCGTACAGCAGTTTATGACCACTACAGAATCAGGGCCATAAATATTGAGTTTTGTTTGGCTGTTAATCCTTGTTTATGTAAAAATAAATATTAAAATGGAAAACCTGCCAAAAAAGTGAAATTTTTAAATTGTATCTCTATTTTCCACTAATTCTTGTGGAACACCTAAAGGGTTAACGACGTTTGTAAAATCAGTTTTGAATACCTTGAGGGGTGTAGTTTCTTAGATGGGGTCACTTTTATGGAGTTTCTACTCTAGGGGTGCATCAGGGGGGGCTTCAAATGGGACATGGTGTCAAAAAAATAAAAATAAAATTAAATTAAAAAAAACTGTCCTGCAAAACCTGCCTTCCAAAAACCGTATGGCATTCCTTTCCTTCTGCGCCCTGCTGTGTGCCCGTACAGCGGTTTATGACCACAATGGTGTGTTTCTGTAAACTACAGAATCAGAGCCATAAATATTGAGTTTGGTTTGGCTGTTAACCTTTGCTTTGTAACTGAAAAAAAATTATTAAAATAGAAAATCTGCCAAAAAAGTGAAATTTTGAAATTGTATCTCTATTTTCCATAGATTCTTGTGGAACACCTAAAGTGTTAACAAAGTTTGAAAAATCTGTTTTGAATACCTTGAGTGGTGTAGTTTATAGAATGGGGTCATTTTTGGGTGGTTTCTATTATGTAAGCCTCGTAAAGTGACTTCAGACCTGAACTGGTCCCTAAAAATTGGGTTTTTGAAAAATTCTGAAAAATTTAAAGATTTGCTTCTAAACTTCTAAGCCTTGTAACCTCCCCAAAAAATAAAATCTATCATTCCCAAAATGATCCAAACATGAAGTAGACATATGGGGAATGTAAAGTAATAACTATTTTTGGAGGTATTACTATGTATTATAGAAGTAGAGAAATTGAAACTTGAAAATTGGCAATATATTACAAATTTTTGGTAAATGTTTTTTTTAATAAAAAAATTATTTTTTTGACTTCATTTTACCAGTGTCATGAAGTACAATATGTTACGAAAAAATCTCAGAATGGCATGGATAAGTCAAAGCGTTTTAAAGTTATCACCACTTAAAGTGACACTGGTCAGATTTGCAAAAAATGGCCTGGTCCTTAAAGGTGAAATAAGGCTGTGTCTTTGAGTTAAAGAGGACCTTTCACCGATCCTGACACAGTCTCCTTCTCCTAGGCTGTAGTGCTGGCCAATCGCAGCACAGAGCTCACAGCCTGGGAGGTTTTTTTCTCCCAGGCTGTGAGCTCTGCGCTGCGATTGGCCAGTGCTACAGCCTAGGAGAAGGAGACTCCCGCAGAACAAGGGCAGACTCCGGGGGCTTGGTTATAGTAGGCGAACATACCGGAGGACATAACGGGAGAATGGAGCGGCGCCCAGGGATAATAGTAAGTGCAGTGAGATCCCTGGGCGCCGCTGTATATATGTCATGATACTTAGTTCACAATGTCAGGATCGGTGAAAGGTCCTCTTTAGGCCTCATGCACGTTTTTTGCGGTCTGCAGAACGGATTTCCGTTGTTCCATGACAGTTTTTCTTCCGTGTGTCTTCCTTGATTTTTGGAGTATCCACGGACATGAAGGAAAAAAGTCATTTTGGTGTCCGCCTGGCCGTGCGGAGCCAAACGGATCCGTCCTGACTTACAATGCAAGTCAATGGGGACGGATGCGTTTGATGTTGACACAATATGGTGCAATTGCAAACGGATCCGTCCCCCATTGACTTTCAATGTAAAGTCAGGAGTCCCTATTATACCATTGGATCTGAGTTTTCTCCAATCCGATGGTATATTTTAACTTGAAGCGTCCCCATCCCCATGGGAACGCCTCTATGCTAGAATATACCATCGGATTAGAGTTAGATTGTGAAACTCAGATCCGACAGTATATTCTAACAAAGAGGCGTTCCCATAGTGATGGGGACGCTTCAAGTTAGAATATACTGACAACTGTGTAATAACTGCCCCCTGCTGCCTGGCAGCACCCGATCTCTTACAGGGAGCTGTGATCCGCACAATTAACCCCTCAGGTGCCGCACCTGAGGGGTTAATTGTGCGTATCATAGCCCCCTGTAAGAGAACAGGCGCTGCCAGGCAGGAGGGGGCAGACCCCCTCCCTCCCCAGTTTTAAATTCATTGGTGGCCAGTGTGGCCTCCCCTCTGCCCCCCTAATTAAAATCACCTTCCCCCATCATTTGTGGCCAGTGCGGCCTCACCTTCCCCCCCCCTAATTAAAATCACCTTCCATCATTTGTGGCCAGTGCGGCCTCACCTCCCTCCCCCCCCTAATTAAAATCACCTTCCCCCATCATTGGTGGCCAGTGCAGCCTCCCCCCCCACCCCAATTAAAATCACCCCCCCCCATCATTGGTGGCCAGTGCGGCCTCCCCTCCCCCCCCCTAATTAAAATCACCTTCCCCCATCATTGGTGGCAGCGGAGAGTTCCGATCGGAGTCCCAGTTTAATCGCTGGGGCTCCGATCAGTTACCATGGCAGCCAAGACGCCACTGCAGTCCTGGCTGCCATGGTTACTTAGCAATAGAAGCATTATACTTCCCTGCGATGTCTGTGACCGGCCGGGCGCTCCTCCTACTGGTAAGTGACAGGTCTGTGCAGCACATTGCTTATAGCACAGACCTGTCACTTACCAGTAGGAGGAGCGCCCGGCCGGTCACAGACTTCGCAGGTAAGTATAATGCTTCTATTGCTAAGTAACCATGGCAGCCAGGACTGCAGTAGAGTCTTGGTTGCCATGGTAACCGATCAGAGCGCCAGCGATTAAACTGGGACTCCGATCGGAACTCTACGCTGCCACCAATGATGGGGGAAGGGGATTTTAATTAGGTCGGGGGGAAGAGGGGAGGCCGCACTGGCCACCAATGAGTTAAATACAGGGGGGGGGGGGGGGGAGGGAGGGGGGGCCGCACTGGCCATTAATGAATTTAAAACTGGGGAGGGAGGGGGTCTGCCCCCTCCTGCCTGGCAGCACCTGATCTCTTACAGGGGGCTATGATACGCACAATTAACCCCTCAGGTGTGGCACCTGAGGGGTTAATTGTGCGGATCACAGCCCCCTGTAAGAGATCGGGTGCTGCCCGGGAGCAGGGGGCAGCCATGTACACAGTTAGTAGTATATTCTAACTTGAAGCGTCCCCATCACCATGGGAACGCCTCTGTGTTAGAATATACTGTCGGATCTGAGTTTTCACAAAGTGAAAACTCAGATCTAAAAAGCTTTTATGCAGACGGATCAGCGGATCCATCTGTGTGAAAGTAGCCTACGGACACGGATGACAATCTTGTGTGCATTCGTGTTTTTTCACGGACCCATTGACTTGAATGGGTCCGTGAACCGTTGTCAGTCAAAAAATAGGACAGGTCCTATTTTTTTGACAGACAGGAAACACGGATCACGGACACGGATGTACAATTGTGCATTTTCCGAGCTTTCAACGGACCCATTGAAAGTCAATGGGTCCGCAGAAAATCACAGAAAACGGAACAACGGACACGGATGCACACAACGGTCGTGTGCATGAGGCCTTAAAGGGACACTGACAGGGCCAATAAGCATATTGAGGTATATATATGGCAGTACAGGTCTTATAATGGGTATTACAATCATCTAGGTATCCCCCCTGTCCACCTTATACATACAGTAAACTTAAGTTTTATAACCTGCTCCAACGGTCTTCAATCTGCCCAAGGGGTGGCGTTTCACCTCTCTTGCACCCAGCCAGCCTCCCCCAACTGCCGCTTTGAAGCGCCGCCCAGCTCATGAATATTCAGTTTGCTGGGCGGCTTCTGCGGTCCCCGCTCTGAAGCGCTGCGCTTAACAGTGCCCGGCGCATGCGCCGGATCTTGTGAAGTCCGGTACAGTAAGCGCCGCCCAGCTCATCAATATTCACTTCGCTGGGCGGCGCTTACTGTCCCCGACTTCACAAGATCCGGCGCATGCGCAGGGCACTGTTAAGCGCAGCGCTTCAGAGCGGGGACCGCAGAAGCCGCCCAGCAAACTGAATATTCATGAGCTGGGCGGCGCTTCAAAGCGGCAGTTGGGGGAGGCTGGCTGGGCGCAAGAGAGGTGAAACGTCGCCCCTTGGGCAGATTGAAGACCGTTGGAGCAGGTTATAAAACTTAAGTTTACTGT